>NW_017308123.1:18026-26061 GCF_000935625.1 Nanorana parkeri | reverse complement strand
GAGATCTGCAGATATTAGATAATTTGATGGCCCTTTATACCAACTACTGATATCCCCAACACATATAAGATCTCCACTGAACAGAACTATCAAAGGTAGGCCTTGCTTAGATTTCCCCCCACGGCTCTACAGCTGTCAGATCATTTGATGGCCCTTTATAACAACCTCCGATATCCCTAAAACAGGTCAGTTCTCCACTGAAGAGGAACATTAGCCTATAATCAGGTACTCATGGGCCCTACAGGACTGTCTGCGTCTTTGGAAAGTGAAAGTGAAGCCTCTGAGCCCCATCATAATACATCAATGTCCTTTCACGTCTCCCCCATCTCTTGGATTGTACGATGGTTCGGGAAGGGTTGTCTTCCCACCCGTAGATGAGGCCAGACATATTCCACAGTGGAAAAACTACACACACGCCTCTCAGTCACATTTTAAGTCTGAAAATTAGAACCAGAACTATAAATATCTGAAGGCCGGCAGACCCAGCGTTGACATCACAGTTTTCATGGGATGCCGGGAGTTTGACCACTTTACGAGCTGCTTAAAGAAACTCGGGAGATGAGATCGGTTTTTGAAGGCCGAGCCTTTGAACTTCAGATCTTTCGCCACCAATTGTGCTACGAAAACAAAACTCCGTCTCAGCAAAGTCTACCGGACGTTTTTCACCGCTCCGAGCGCCCGTGGGTTTTATAGTGCTTAGTCAAATGTCCCTTCTGGTGGAAACATTTCCCGCACTCGGAACAGGAATACGGCTTCTCCCCGGTGTGGAGCTTCTGGTGGGTTTTCAGGCTGGCTTTGTGCGAAAAATTCCTTCCGCACTCGGAGCAGGAAAAGGGCTTCTCGCCGGTGTGAACCCTCTGGTGTTCAACGAGCTGCCATTTCTTCAGGAAGGACTTTTCGCACTCCAGGCAGGAGAAGACCTGCTCGCCGGTGTGACCTCTTTGGTGGAGGAGGAGTTCTGATTTTGTTTTGAAGGACTTCACGCACTCCAAGCAGGAGAAAGGACGGTCGCCCTCGTGACTTTTCTGGTGTTGGATGAGATATCCTTTCTGGGGGAAACTTTTCCCACACTCCGAACAGGAAAACGGACGCTCACCTGTGTGAATCCTCTGGTGCGTAAGGAGGTTTCCTTTCCGGGAGAAAGATTTGCCACAATCTGGACAAGTATAAGGGCGCTCACCCGTGTGACTTCTCTGGTGGATAAGGAGGTGTCCTTTCTGCAAAAAACACCTCTCGCACTCCGTGCATGAAAAGATCTCCTGACCTGTGTGGCCTCTCCGATGGACGCCAAGCTCATACTTTGTCTCAAAGGATTTCCCGCACTCTGAACATGACAACAAGCCTTCATCTGAGTGCAGTTTCCGATGCTGTGCAAGAGAAGATCTTTGGCTGAACCGTTTGCCGCATTCTGAACAGGAAAAGGGCTGCTCGCCAGTGTGTGTTTTCTGGTGACTGATGAAGGTACTCTTCCATGTAAAACCTTTCCCGCACTCTTCGCACGTGTACGGCAGTTTCTCCAAGTGACTCCGCTGGTGTATGGTGAGAATATCTTTCCGAGTGAAACATTTCCCGCACACAGGACATGGGAAGGGAGTCTCTCCAGTGTGAACCCTGAGATGTCCCTTCAGAACACTTTTGTCTTTAAAACGTTGACCACACTCCGGGCACGGATAGGGCCTCTCACCGGTGTGAACTCTCATATGATGGACGAGCATGAACTTCTCGGTGAAAGCCTTCCCGCACTCCGAACATGAATAGGGGCGCACCCCGATGTGATACATTTGATGTCTGAAAAGCCGCGATCTGGACGTGAAAGCTTTTCCGCAATGTACACATGAGAAAGGGGTGTCCCCGGTGTGAAGTCTGAAATGTGCCATCAGGTGACTCTTCAATTTAAAACACCGACCGCACTCCGAGCACGAATGAGGCCTCTCGTCTGTGTGATTCCTCATGTGTCTGGTAAACTGCGGCCTCTTCTGGAAACATTTCCCGCACACCGCACATGTATAGGGACACACTTCACTGTGACGTCTTTGATGTCTATCAAGATCTGCTCCAGAGGCAAAACATTTCCCACACTCTGGACAGGAAAATGGATGCTCCTCCGTGTGAGGACGGTCATGGGCATCGTGTCCATCTGCTGGAAAGAAATTATTTATTATTATAATATACACACAGGAGTCTATTAGAGACAGATTGTTGGTCACATGACGTTATATTGAGGAATGGAGATGGACCTTCATATGGTGTACAGTATCTCCTCCTCATTTGTTGGTCACATGACGTTATATTGGGGAATGGAGATGGACCTTCATATGCTGTCCAGTGTCTCCTCCTCATTTGTTGGTCACATGACGTTATATTGAGGAATGGAGATGGACCTTCATATGGTGTACAGTATCTCCATCACCTGAGTTGATCTCCGGGGAAGATTCCTCCTCTTTAACGATCACTTTAATTCCATCCTCCTCCATAGACTGCTGATCATTTCTCACATCCGTCTCCTCCTCTTCCTCTTTCACCTCAACCTTTATGTCCAGGGGTTTCTCATTCTAAGCCCATAAAATTACAGGAAATAAGATTTAAAATTTAGGTGATGTTGAAAGTGACACCACAGAGAGATCTGAGGCGCATTTCACAATCTACCTGATCATGATGTGTGTAGTTGTGATCTTCCGGTGTACAATCCGAGGAACGAGGACTGGGACAACTCCCTGGAGAATTTCTGTCCAAGGATGGTGTCGTCACGACGCTCTGGTTGAGATCCTCGTGTCCTTCTATAAACTTGTCCATCACGCCAACCTTATCTTCTTCCTCTTTTATCTCTTGTTTGACAACAACAATAAGACCACTCGGGCTTCCGCTCTGAAGATATAATGAGAACAATGTTATAATGACAACTCATCATAAGAGCATAACACGACAATTCATGATTGTCCATCAATCCCCTTGTCTGTTCCTGGATCATGTCCCAGAATCCCCGGCACCGCTCACCTCTCCCGTCACCACCCAGACACGCCCCTTGTCTGTTCCTGGATCATGTCCCAGAATCCCCGGCACCGCTCACCTCTCCCGTCACCACCCAGACACGCCCCTTGTCTGTTCCTGGATCATGTCCCAGAATCCCCGGCACCGCTCACCTCTCCCGTCAGCAGCTCGGCGATCTCATCGGTGACCCCAGGAATGTTCTTGGTGGTGTTTCCCTCAGGTATCAGGAAGTGAGGTGGAAACGGCACACGGGGATGACTGCTGGACGTTCAACATTTACCAGATGTCGTCTTGACTTCTTTGCATTTCGGAACCTGTAGTAGAAATGTTTTTCAGCAGAGCAGAAGATAGCTCATCGGATATTATATCAGAATAATGTGATAGTGATGATGCCAGGTGTGGACAGCAGGACGTTGGCGTTGAGCTGCATGTCCACACAAAGCATTGTCTTGCACCCTCCTATGCTCTCCACCTGGTGTGTCCTCATTCCCCACCCCTCTCCTCATGGCAGTGGACTCCAAGGGCTCATGTGTGGTCCCCTCTTCGGTTGAAATGCATATGGACTTCTCGAATCAGGTGACTGTTTTTCGAGAGGGGCCTTTGTTTTGTGGAGATCTACCAAACACAAGCCAACTCCTCACCCCTCTCCTCATGGTATCACAGCACATGATTATCACCTGGTCAACATTTACCAGGCATACCGATTGGGTTCCTCAGACCCGAGCCTTCCAAATGGCTCCACATAATACTCTACTCTTTCCCCCCGGTGTATCAATGTCAAGGAACTTGAAGGAACTAGTATTCCGGTTTGCAGAGACATCTTCTGAAACATGGGTGGCTTGGTGTATCATTACAAATGTGGTGACTCTCCCGTAGAATTCAGGACATGAAGAAATGAAGGCTTGAAGTTACCTTGGTGTCTACTCATCCATTGCTTGGGGCTGTCCTGCTAGATCTGGAAGAGTCCCCCATGAGTGTTCCCCAATGGTAAAGGCCGAGGTCTATCTCTGGAGATAAGGCCTAAGACTAATTTGTTCACTTCAACCAAAAAGGGCCCCAAACAAAAGTCCTTAAGAGGCATTTTACTCAATGACCACTGGAGAAAACACAAGGTGGCCTTGCGTGGACTCCCAAGAGCTCATGGTGGACAGCAGGACGTTGGTGTTGAGCTGCATGTCCACACAAAGCATTGTCTTGCACCTTCCTATGCTCTCCAGCTGATGTGTCCTCATTCCTCACCCCTCTCCTCATGGCAGCACAGTGCGTGGACTCCAAGAGCTCATGTGTGGTCCCCTCTTCGGTTGAAATGCATATGGACTTCTCAAATCAAGTGACTCTTTTTCGTGAGGGGCCTTTGTTTTGTGGAGATCTACCAAACACAAGCCAATTCCTCACACCTCTCCTCATGGTAGAACAGCACTGAGTGTGATTATTACCCGGTCACCATCTTCAAGGCTTTACCTATTGGGTTCCTCAGACCCGAGCCTTCCCAATGTCACCGCATAATACTCAATTCCCCCCCCCCTGGTGTGTCAATATCACTAAAACTCTTTGATGGAACTTGAAGGGAACTTATGTTCCAGTTTGTAGAGACATCTTGAGGGACACGGGTGGCTTGCTACATCATCACAAATGTGGTGACTCTCCCGTAGAATTCAGGACACTCACTCAGGAATGTCAACCTGTTGCATGAGGTTTTGGAGTTACGCATTGGTCTACTCATCCATTGCTTGGAGCTGTCCTGCTAGATCTGTAGGAGTCCCCCATGAGTGTACCCCAATGGTAAAGGCCGAGGTCTATCTCCCTGGAGTTAAGGCCCAAGACTAATTTGTGCATTTCAACCAAAGACGGCACCACACAAGAGTCCTTAGGAGGTATTTTGGCCTTGTGCGGACTTTAGGAGCTTTTGTTTGGCCCCTCATCGGTTGAAATGCATATGGACTTCTCAGATTGGTTGACCTCTGTTTTCCGAGAGTGGCCTCTGTTTTGTGGAGATCTACTGAACTCAAGCCGCTTGGCTTTAGAAGGACTTCTCTCAATATATATCGGGGATCCATATGCAGAGCTTCATTTTCATCTTTCCCTAGGACTAATGTGTGACCTGGAGAAACCTCGGTTCCTCCTCTCATCCAGCTGAATCTTCTCCAGGCGGTCTCCTGGTTTGGCCTTCTACAGAACCCTTTCCCTTTTCTCATCTCCATAACATAGCGGGAAGAGTTCTGTAGTCTGGGGTAGGAGAGCTGGGCTGGGCTGACAACACTTCTTTTGATTTCAGTGCAGGAGTCCACTGCCGGAATTTAGGAGCTCATTAGATTTTTGGAAGATCAACCCCCCAAGCATGTGATCTTACCAACCCTGGAGGCTACGGCTTCTCTGTCCCGCACTGCTCCTCTGTGAGTTCTCGGCTCCCGCAGAGCTTTCCGGGGGGCCCCGGCGCACACGGATCTCCGGCTCTCCTCAAGCATACAACAAAAATCTTCCCTTCGTGTAAAATAACTTTTTAAAAAACATCCAAAAACTCCGCCCAGTCCGGCATCACACTCCCCATCCCCGACACGGTTCCATAATAGACTTCTTCAAGGCCATCATGTGATGCGTTCTCCATATCAGTGACCCCCCCCCCTCTTTATCCACACTATTAACCCTTTCCTTGCTTTTCTTCTTTACCAGTATTAACCCTTTCTTTGCCGCTTATCCATCAAAGTCGCCACCATATTTGGAAACTAAGCTTCTCACCCTAAACCTTCTACAGTTCCTCGGGGGGGGCTTCAGAAGTAAAAGAAATGTCAAAGCTGGGGAGAAAAGAGAGGTCTACAACCACCCGTTCGCATTGGGCGAGGAGGGTTGAGGCTTGTTCGGAGATCAGCTTTGGATGAAGGAGAAGTTTTTCGGGAACCAGCGTGTCATATGACCATGGAGTTAGGGTAGAAGATGGGGCGTTTCGAGAACCATAGTGTCACATGACCATGGAGTTAGGGTAGAAGATGGGGCATTTCGAGAACCATAGTGTCACATGACCATGGAGTTAGAGTAGAAGATGGGGCGTTTTGAGAACCATAGTGTCACATGACCATGGAGTTAGGGTAGAAGATGGGGCTTTTCGAGAACCATAGTGTCACATGACCATGGAGTTAGGGTAGAAGATGGGGCATTTCGAGAACCATAGTGTCACATGACCATGGAGTTAGAGTAGAAGATGGGGCGTTTTGAGAACCATAGTGTCACATGACCATGGAGTTAGGGTGGAAGATGGGGCTTTTCGAGAACCATAGTGTCACATGACCATGGAGTTAGGGTAGAAGATGGGGCATTTCGAGAACCATAGTGTCACATGACCATGGAGTTAGGGTAGAAGATGGGGCGTTTCGAGAACCATAGTGTCACATGACCATGGAGTTAGGGTAGAAGATGGGGCAGTTTGGCAAGTTTCGGGAACCATAGTGTCACATGACCATGGAGTTAGGGTAGAAGATGGGGCATTTCGAGAACCATAGTGTCACATGACCATGGAGATAGGGTAGAAGATGGGGCCTTCCAAGAAGTCTCGAGAACCATAGTGTCACATGACCATGGAGTTATGGTAGAAGATGGGGCCTTCCAGGGAGTTTCTGGAACCATAGTGTCACATGACCATGGAGTTAGGGTAGAAGATTGGGGTGCCTGGTTCAATCTCAGGCAATTACTTAGAGGAGGGGCAGGGCTACCCGGGGATCAGCTTTAGAGGTAGGAGAGCACATCACATGATGTCCTAGAAAAAGGCCAACAAGGAAAGTCTGGTCAGTGGTGCCTTGCTCTGTGCCGACACTGAGGGTGGGCGGAGCTTTTAAAGGGTATGTACACCCCATTGATGATCTTCTTTTATTTGGTCCCTTTCGGTCTGTTAAATGTTACCACTGAAAGTGCTTTGTTGTAGCTGCTCGATAAGTGTCAAACATCCCTGTTGACCCAACCAGAAATCCAGTGAGCTCCTAACATCCGGTGCTCTCTGCCTCTGTTGACTGTTATCAGTTCCCAGCCATCTCTATGGACTACAGAACACCTCCTACCTTTTGTCATGGAGGTAAGGAGAGGGGGCTGTGTGCTGAAGTCCTGCCCAAGGGTGAAAATGCTGCTTCTCCATAGATGGACGTTATGGACCCCCATGGTGGATTGAGGAGCAGAGCAGAACCCTCCACAGCAGATAAAAGAGCAGAGTGGAGCCCTCCCATGGGGGACAGAGGAACAGAGTGGAGCCCCTTAGAGTTGGCAGAGGAGTAGGGTAGATGCTCCTCCTACATAGAACAGAGGAGCAGAGAAGGGGGTGGTTCCCCCACAACGGACAGAGTAGCAGAGCAGGAACCCTGACAGAGGAACACCTCCAGTGGACAGAGGAACACCTCCAGGGGACAGAGGAACACCTCCAGGGGACAGAGGAACACCTCCAGTGGACAGAGGAACACCTCCAGGGGACAGAGGAACACCTCCAGTGGACAGAGGAACACCTCCAGTGGACAGAGGAAGGAGCACCCCCAGGGTGGACAGAGGAGCAGAGTAGAGGCCATTTTTTTCCCATCCCCCAGCGTACTCTACCCCCAGTCCCCATGATATCCTATACTCTGTATAGAGTCATCAACCCCCCACGTGCGGCGCTCTCCATCAAGTCCAGTAGGACCAGCCTGGAAAGACTGGACTTCTCGACCAGAGGCAGGCAGAGAAGTCATGTGTACCCCCCGGGGGTCACCATCCAGCCATTGATGTCTAGAAGACCGAGCTCCCCAATATCCCAGCCAGGGTCTCGGTACTCATAGGTTGGCCATGGACCGCTCACTGGGCCAAGTGAACATCAGTGGGCCATCTCTGTCCTCCAAGACAACATGAGGTCTTCTACTGACCACGAACTGTCAACCAACCCAGCAGCAAAGGTGTCAGGTCCTGTCCTTTGTGCCCCCCAATGCTGAAGAACCCATGTCGGTCGCGTCTTCTACCTACCCCTCGGCCTGGCCCTGAGCTCAGAGAGGGCAGGAGGACAAAACCTGAGGGAGATCTTCCTGTTTGGCCCCCGGCAACA
>NW_017308123.1:0-17772 GCF_000935625.1 Nanorana parkeri | reverse complement strand
CCACGACACAGCGCCCCTGCTTCAGGTGGCGCCCAGGGCGTGTGCCATATGTGCCATACCCTGGGTACAAGACTGGGGGGGGGGTCTGTATAAAGTACAAAATAAGCCTCATCATTGGTGTCAGTGATATCAAATGACAACGCAGGCCGCAGCCCCCTAATCCTCCACCAGGAGACACTCTCTGGTAATGTTTGGCGGGTTGCAAGGGCAGGAAGTGATGAAACTCAGAGACAGGAAGTGATGTCACCTATAAATAGGAAGTTCTTGGCTGAGAGGTGAAGTTGGGAGGAAGTGGAGAGAGAGACATTGCTGGGACTGGCAGCAGAGGAGGTAATGAGATATTATAGTGTCGGGAGGGATGATGACCTCTACGAAGAGACTTTATGACCGGGTTGAGGAATACGGTTCCTGGAGAAGGTCCATTAATATGAAACTTGCTCATGAGAAAGTGGTCTGGAGGTGTCCATAAGAGTCGGGGGTCCTGTAGTGGCATCAGATTGGATGTGCGGAGTGGCCAATATTATCTGAGCCCATCAGGAGGTCAGCTGCAACGGGTCGGGTGGTGGTCACGAAGTATAGTCCTCTCACCCATCGTATTGGAATGGACCATGCGGGTAACGGGGGGGAGGGGGGTAACCATTAGGAAATGATGAACGGTTAAGCTCGGATATCCTGACATTGCCCCATTGACTGGTTCTCTTTCATGTAGAGATGTCCCCGGTGTCACTCGAAAGGTTTCATTCTATAGATGAGGATAGATATATCTCCAGGTTCCACCTTAGTAGTCCTCCACTGTGATCTCCTTGCCCTTATCAACAAGCTGCCCACAGGAGATGGGAGTATCTAGAAGGACACCGGGATCTCTACAAGGACGTGGTGATGGAGAATGCCCCGCCCCTCACATCACCGGGTAAGAGGAGAGAGCAGTACGGAGGCTCCGCCTACATCCCCCATCATCTGATACACACATAGAAACAATGTATTCAGTCAGTGTGTGTGTTTCCTACAGATGGATCCAGTAAGAGGAACCCACCAGAGAGATGTCCCCGCCCCCTGTATTCCCGGGACTCCACCCAGGAAGATCTCACCGTCCCCCGCCATGATCAGGTAGGTGGGACTGAACATCTGAAACATTTGTGGCCTCGCTGAGGTCGCCTTTTCGGGTAGATGATGAACAATTACTGGTAGTTATGATTTATAAATACGCTTGTTTGTTACAAGTAATGTAGGACTCAGATGAGAAGTATGGTGTGATAAGGTTGCTTTTTGAAGGAGCTTTCTAGTAAGAGGAACCCACCAAAGAGATGTCCCCATCCTCTGTATTCCCGGGATCCCACCCAGGAAGATCTCAACGTCCCCCAATGTAATTATGTAGATGAAGTTGGAGTGATATAAAGATGACTCCATACCGTATGAGATAATCATCTCTGAGGTCTCCAGGTGTTGGTGGTCATGTTCTCAGGATGTTGGTTTTTATGGTTTTAGAATGAAGAGCTGATTGATATCAAAGTTGAGGTGAAAAAGGAAGAAGAGGAGGAGCCGTATGTGACGGGTGGTCAGGAGAAAGATGTGGTCAAGGTGACAATTAAAGAGGAGGAACCTTCTCCAGATATCCACTCAGGTGAGTGATGAGCAGAAACTCTTCACACTTTACATGTATACAATATGGAGATAGAATGAGAAGAATGCATGTCATGTGACCAACCAATGAGGAGGAGATACTGTACACCATATGAAGGTCCATCTCCGTTCCCCAATATAACGTCATGTGACCTACACATGAGGAGGAGATACTGTACACCATATGAAGGTCCATCTCCATCCCTCAATATAACGTCACGATCCCCCCCATCATCTGATACACACATAGAAACAATGTATTCAGTCATTGTGTGTCTTCTACAGATGGATCCAGTAAGAGGAACCCACCAGAGAGATGTCCCCGTCCTCTGTATTCCCGTGATCCCACCCAGGAAGATCTCACCGTCCCCCACCATGATCAGGTAGGAGAAGTTGAAACATCTCCAACTTCCATCTTCCAAAATGTATGAGATGCTCCTCTGTAAGGTGTCTGGATATTAGTGACCATGTTTTATGGTTTTAGGGTGCAGATCTGGTTGATGTAAAAGCTGCAGTGAAAGAAGAGGAGGAGCCGTCTGTGACGGGTGATCAGCAGAGTACGGAGGAGGAGGACGTGGTTATGGACACAATTGAAGAGGAGGAACCTTCTCCAGATATCACCTCTTGTGATGGTGAGTAATATATGGTAAAGAATGGAGAACCAGGAGACCTTCACATCCTTGGGTACATTCCACCAAACCAATGCCGTCAGTCCATTTATCACTCGGCCTGCCAAAGTTGGTTTTGTTGTTTGAGACACTTAATGTGATTTATTTATTTTTGTCGTCGTCGTGATGGCTTTATAAATGTTTATACTAATGACAAACATTTCCTTCCAGCAGATGGACATGATGTCCATAGGAGGACGCACTTAGGGGAGAATCCATACTCTTGTTCAGAGTGCGGAAAGCGTTTCACAGAAAGGAGGACGCCATACACATGTACAGAGTGCGGGAAAGGTTACGCACGGAGGAGTACCTTCAACAATGGTCAGAACACTCAAACCGCCGAGCGTCCTTTTTCCTGTCCAGACTGCGGCAAGTGCTTCAGCCGAAAGTACTCTCTTACGCAGCATCGGAAGCTTCACCTAGACGAAGGCTTATTGTTCTGCTCGGAGTGCGGGAAAGGCTTTAAAACAAAATATGAACTCCAAGTACATTGGAGAGTTCACACGGGTGAACGCCCTTTCCAGTGCTTAGAATGCGGCAAGTCTTTCTCCCAGAAACAGCCGCTTCTTAGCCACCAGAGAATTCACACGGGTGAACGGCCTTTTCCGTGTTCGGAGTGTGGTAAATCGTTCTCGCACAGAGGAAACCTTCTGATTCACCAGAGAAGTCACACGGGTGAACGGCCGTTTCAGTGTTCGGAGTGCTGCAAATCTTTCTCGCGGAAAGGATTCCTTCTGATCCACCAGAGAAGCCACACCGGCGAGCGTCCTTTTTCCTGTTCGGTGTGCGGGAAAAGTTTCACTCAGAAGGCGGCCCTCACTATGCACCAGAAAACCCACGAGGGTGAGCGCCCGTTTTCCTGCGCGCAGTGCGGAAAATGTTTCACTCAGAAGGTGCACCTCATTACGCACCAGAAAAGTCACAGGGGCGAGCGTCCTTTTTCCTGCCCGGAGTGCCAGGAATCCTTCAAATATAAATCTGAACTCCTCCTGCATCACAGAGGTCACACCGGCGAGGAGGTCTTCTCCTGCCTCAAGTGTGAGAAGTCGTTCCTTACCAAGTTAAAATTTGATAAGCACCAGAGAGTTCACACCGGTGAGAAGCCCTTCTCCTGCTCTGAGTGCGGAAAACATTTTTCACAGAAAGCCAGCCTGCAAATTCACCAGAAAATCCACACCGGCGAGAAGCCATTTTGCTGCTCGTCGTGCGGGAAACGTTTCATACAGAAAGAACATCTAACTAAACATCAGAAAAGGCACAACCGGTAAAGCTAATGAGTGTCACCTATGGAGGACTTCATTGTTATGTTCATAGAGCAGATGTTACACTCTAAGGGGTCAGGCTGGCTAAGACTATACACCATATGAAGGTCCATCTCCATTCCTCAATATAACGTCATGTGACCAACAAAGGAGGAGGAGATACTGTACACTATATGAAGGTCCATCTCCATCCCTAAATGTAACGTCATGTGACCAACAAAGGAGGAGGAGATACTGTACACTATATGAAGGTCCATCTCCATCCCTAAATGTAACGTCATGTGACCAACAAAGGAGGAGGAGATACTGTACACTATATGAAGGTCCATCTCCATCCCTAAATGTAACGTCATGTGACCAACAAAGGAGGAGGAGATACTGTACACTATATGAAGGTCCATCTCCATCCCTAAATGTAACGTCATGTGACCAACAAAGGAGGAGGAGATACTGTACACTATATGAAGGTCCATCTCCATCCCTAAATGTAACGTCATGTGACCAACAAAGGAGGAGGAGATACTGTACACTATATGAAGGTCCATCTCCATCCCTAAATGTAACGTCATGTGACCAACAAAGGAGGAGGAGATACTGTACACTATATGAAGGTCCATCTCCATCCCTAAATGTAACGTCATGTGACCAACAAAGGAGGAGGAGATACTGTACACTATATGAAGGTCCATCTCCATCCCTAAATGTAACGTCATGTGACCAACAAAGGAGGAGGAGATACTGTACACTATATGAAGGTCCATCTCCATCCCTAAATGTAACGTCATGTGACCAACAAAGGAGGAGGAGATACTGTACACTATATGAAGGTCCATCTCCATCCCTAAATGTAACGTCATGTGACCAACAAAGGAGGAGGAGATACTGTACACTATATGAAGGTCCATCTCCATTCCTCAATATAACGTCATGTGTCCAACAAATGAGGAGGAGATACTGTACACCATATGGAAGGTAGAGACCTGCCAACACCTCCGTGGACTGGCCGCTTTGATGGTCTCGGCCTACTGATTTTTGTACGAGGCGACTTTACAGATACAAAGTATCGGCTTTCTTCTTCTGTTCTATTGAAATTAAAGATAATTATGACTGGTGTGGCGATTGTTATTGATGAGTAGATGATAGGGAATTTCAGGTTCTTGGAGAACGAGGATGAGGCCACCCTCGGCTACCTGATGTGGATGGGAGCCAATGATAGCGTAGGTAATACTGTGTAACGTTTTTGATGGGGGGAGGGGGGGGGGCCCAATATATGACATGGACCTTAACTTCACACTGGAAGGTCCTCATTCGCCCCTCACGTACGCGGGTCATGATAAAGGTCTACAACATCGTGGTTGACATTCAGTCCTTGGACACATGGAGGACGTTATCTCAGGCCACACAATGGAGTCAGAACATGCGAAGGGTTAAAGGACGATGCCATCACGTCATACCCAGGCGCACGGGGTCACGGATTGGGTAGGGTTGCCACCTGTCCAGGATTCACCCGGACAGTCCGGGTTTTTGAATGCTGTGTCCGGGGATTCATGGCAGCAGAAACCCGGACACAGGATGTCAGGCAGACGGCGGGCAACCAAAATGAAGATAAGGCTACAGGCCCCACCCCCCCCACCACTCACTGTTCAGGTTTGGCTTGAAGAAAAAGTTGCAACCCTAGGGTCGGGGCCTTCAAACAGATCAACGCATTGTTCTTCATGATATGTTTTACTATGGGTTGAAGTTGAACCGAAGTCCTCCCACCGGCCAGTCACAGGACGACGGCGTCACGTCACACCCGGGGGGGTACGAAATTATGGATCGGGGCCTTCAAACAGATCAACGCATTGTTCTTCATGATATGTTTTACTATGGGTTGAAGTTGAACCGAAGTCCTCCCACCGGCCAGTCACAGGACGACGGCGTCACGTCACACCCGGGGGGGTACGAAATTATGGATCGGGGCCTTCAAACAGATCAACGCATTGTTCTTCATGATATGTTTTACTATGGGTTGAAGTTGAACCGAAGTCCTCCCACCGGCCAGTCACAGGACGACGGCGTCACGTCACACCCGGGGGGGTACGAAATTATGGATCGGGGCCTTCAAACAGATCAACGCATTGTTCTTCATGATATGTTTTACTATGGGTTGAAGTTGAACCGAAGTCCTCCCACCGGCCAGTCACAGGACGACGGCGTCACGTCACACCCGGGGGGGTACGAAATTATGGATCGGGGCCTTCAAACAAGATGGAAATATTATTTTGTAGTTGTGTGTCATGATGTAGACAACATAACTGAGGATGACGGCATAACAATCACCACAAGAGGGCAATGTTTCTTATTGTGCATAGAATGGTCAGGCAGGAAGTGATGTAAACACACAGGAAGTGATGTAAAGTAAGGACAGGAAGTGATGCCGGATAAACCCAAGTTATATACTGTAGTGTAAAGACAGGAAGTCTCTGAGCAAGAGTACAAGGAAGCACAGAGAAGACATTGTTGGATCACACAGAGGAGGTAATGAGGTCATATTTATACCCGATACCTTTCCCTCTAATCTCCGATACCTTTCCCTCTAATCTCCGATACCTTTCCCTCTAATCTCCGATACCTTTCCCTCTAATCTCCGATACCTTTCCCTCTAATCTCCGATACCTTTCCCTCTAATCTCCGATACCTTTCCCTCTAATCTCCGATACCTTTCCCTCTAATCTCCGATACCTTTCCCTCTAATCTCCGATACCTTTCCCTCTAATCTCCGATACCTTTCCCTCTAATCTCCGATACCTTTCCCTCTAATCTCCGATACCTTTCCCTCTAATCTCCGATACCTTTCCCTCTAATCTCCGATACCTTTCCCTCTAATCTCCGATACCTTTCCCTCTAATCTCCGATACCTTTCCCTCTAATCTCCGATACCTTTCCCTCTAATCTCCGATACCTTTCCCTCTAATCTCCGATACCTTTCCCTCTAATCTCCGATACCTTTCCCTCTAATCTCCGATACCTTTCCCTCTAATCTCCGATACCTTTCCCTCTAATCTCCGATACCTTTCCCTCTAATCTCCGATACCTTTCCCTCTAATCTCCGATACCTTTCCCTCTAATCTCCGATACCTTTCCCTCTAATCTCCGATACCTTTCCCTCTAATCTCCGATACCTTTCCCTCTAATCTCCGATACCTTTCCCTCTAATCTCCGATACCTTTCCCTCTAATCTCCGATACCTTTCCCTCTAATCTCCGATACCTTTCCCTCTAATCTCCGATACCTTTCCCTCTAATCTCCGATACCTTTCCCTCTAATCTCCGATACCTTTCCCTCTAATCTCCGATACCTTTCCCTCTAATCTCCGATACCTTTCCCTCTAATCTCCGATACCTTTCCCTCTAATCTCCGATACCTTTCCCTCTAATCTCCGATACCTTTCCCTCTAATCTCCGATACCTTTCCCTCTAATCTCCGATACCTTTCCCTCTAATCTCCGATACCTTTCCCTCTAATCTCCGATACCTTTCCCTCTAATCTCCGATACCTTTCCCTCTAATCTCCGATACCTTTCCCTCTAATCTCCGATACCTTTCCCTCTAATCTCCGATACCTTTCCCTCTAATCTCCGATACCTTTCCCTCTAATCTCCGATACCTTTCCCTCTAATCTCCGATACCTTTCCCTCTAATCTCCGATACCTTTCCCTCTAATCTCCGATACCTTTCCCTCTAATCTCCGATACCTTTCCCTCTAATCTCCGATACCTTTCCCTCTAATCTCCGATACCTTTCCCTCTAATCTCCGATACCTTTCCCTCTAATCTCCGATACCTTTCCCTCTAATCTCCGATACCTTTCCCTCTAATCTCCGATACCTTTCCCTCTAATCTCCGATACCTTTCCCTCTAATCTCCGATACCTTTCCCTCTAATCTCCGATACCTTTCCCTCTAATCTCCGATACCTTTCCCTCTAATCTCCGATACCTTTCCCTCTAATCTCCGATACCTTTCCCTCTAATCTCCGATACCTTTCCCTCTAATCTCCGATACCTTTCCCTCTAATCTCCGATACCTTTCCCTCTAATCTCCGATACCTTTCCCTCTAATCTCCGATACCTTTCCCTCTAATCTCCGATACCTTTCCCTCTAATCTCCGATACCTTTCCCTCTAATCTCCGATACCTTTCCCTCTAATCTCCGATACCTTTCCCTCTAATCTCCGATACCTTTCCCTCTAATCTCCGATACCTTTCCCTCTAATCTCCGATACCTTTCCCTCTAATCTCCGATACCTTTCCCTCTAATCTCCGATACCTTTCCCTCTAATCTCCGATACCTTTCCCTCTAATCTCCGATACCTTTCCCTCTAATCTCCGATACCTTTCCCTCTAATCTCCGATACCTTTCCCTCTAATCTCCGATACCTTTCCCTCTAATCTCCGATACCTTTCCCTCTAATCTCCGATACCTTTCCCTCTAATCTCCGATACCTTTCCCTCTAATCTCCGATACCTTTCCCTCTAATCTCCGATACCTTTCCCTCTAATCTCCGATACCTTTCCCTCTAATCTCCGATACCTTTCCCTCTAATCTCCGATACCTTTCCCTCTAATCTCCGATACCTTTCCCTCTAATCTCCGATACCTTTCCCTCTAATCTCCGATACCTTTCCCTCTAATCTCCGATACCTTTCCCTCTAATCTCCGATACCTTTCCCTCTAATCTCCGATACCTTTCCCTCTAATCTCCGATACCTTTCCCTCTAATCTCCGATACCTTTCCCTCTAATCTCCGATACCTTTCCCTCTAATCTCCGATACCTTTCCCTCTAATCTCCGATACCTTTCCCTCTAATCTCCGATACCTTTCCCTCTAATCTCCGATACCTTTCCCTCTAATCTCCGATACCTTTCCCTCTAATCTCCGATACCTTTCCCTCTAATCTCCGATACCTTTCCCTCTAATCTCCGATACCTTTCCCTCTAATCTCCGATACCTTTCCCTTTAATCCCCGATACCTGAGTGATAGATATGACCCCTGAGTGATGGATATGACCCCTGAGTGATGGATATGACCCCCAGAAGGATAGATATGACCCCCAGAAGGATAGATATGACCCCCTGAGTGATAGATATGACGCCCTGAGTGATAGATAAGACCCCCAGAAGGATAGATATGACCCCCTGAGTGATAGATATGACCCCCTGAGTGATAGATATGACCCCCTGAGTGATAGATATGACCCCCTGAGTGATAGATATGACCCCTGAATGGAAGATGGATACAAATATAACATGTATCTATTACTTTCCAACAGAATTTTCTGACTATAAAGACATTGGAGGGGCGTAGAAGTCAATTCTTCCCATTCGGGGCGATCGATGGATCCGCCTAATCCTGAGCAACCTTCTGATCAATCAGATCACATGACCTCAGATGCCCAACAAGGTGCCGACGGTGAGGAGAGAGAGACGGATCCACCTAATCCCGAGAAATGTCCAGAGTGCGGGAAATGTTTCAGCCAAAAAAAATACCTTGTTACACAACAGAGGACTCACACTGCAGAGCGTCCCTTTCCCTGCTCAGAGTGCGGAAAACGTTTTGCCGACAGAGGAAACCATCTGAGACACCAGAGAACCCACACAGGTCAGCGTCCCTATTCATGTTCAGAGTGCGGGAAATGTTATTCTCAGAACGCAAACCTTGTGGCACACCAGAGGAGCCACACAGGAGAGCGTTCTTATTCGTGTTCAGAGTGTGGGAAAACTTTCAGCACAAACGGAAATCTTATTAAACACCTGGGAACTCACAAAGTTGAGCGTGCGGTTTCCTGCTTGGGCTGCGGGAAGTGTTTTGCACTGAAAGTCTCCCTCCTTGCATACCAGAGAAGACGCACAGGAGACCTTCCTTTTTTCTGTTCGGAGTGTGAGAAATGTTTAACCCGGGAAGGAGACCTTGTTAGACAACAGAGAATTGGCGCAGGTGAGTGGCCCTATTTGTGTTCTTGGTGCGGGAAATGTTTCACCGTGAAAGGAATTTTTGTTAGACAACAAGGGATTTTCATAGACAGATATCACATCAAAGATATGTAACCCCATAAGCCTCAGAATGTAGTGTGGATGGTGGAGGAGAGAGCAGTACGGAGGCTCCACCTACATCCCCCATCATCTGATACACACATAGAAACAATGTATTCAGTCAGTGTGTGTGTTTCCTACAGATGGATCCAGCAAGAGGAACCCACCAGAGAGATGTCCCCGCCCCCTGTATTCCCGGGATCCCACCCAGGAAGATCTCACCCTCCCCCACCATGAGAGATGTCCCCGCCCCCTGTATTCCCGGGATCCCACCCAGGAAGATCTCACCGTCCCCCACCATGATCAGGTAGGTGGGACCTAACAAAACTATTCCCAAAACCAAGAGGACATTCTTCTATGTAATCCCATGTTCCTCATATCATCTTTGGGGTTTAGGGTGAAGAAATGAAAGTTGAGGTCAAAGAGGAAGAAGAAGAGACGTTGGTGAGTGGAGATCAGCAGTCTATGGAGGAAGGAGGTCCTCTCAGTTCCCGGGATTCCACAGGACATGATCAGGTAGGTGGGACTTGGCCAGAAGAACTCAAAATGGTTTCTATGAGATGAACTTCTTCTATGGAATCTCTGGAGGTCGAGCTGGATGGACTTGGGTCTTTTTTCGACCCGGCTACGTAACTAATTATTACCGGTATCTGATCCAGATGTTTTATTTTATCATCTTTAGGGTGAGTAATGTTACCTCCAGATGTGAAGACAGAAGATGATGACATCACACAACGTTCTCCGGGAGCGAATCCCATTCCTCATAACAGACATCACCGACCTTCCCATTCAGAGACATCAATGGATCCCTCTAATCCTGAGGAACCTTCTGATCCCTCCCATCCCATGACATCACACCTCCATCTGAGATCTCAGAGTGCGGAGAGATCAACAGATCCATCTAACCCCGAGGAACCTTCTTTACCCGATGGAGGTCACCCAGTAGAGCGATCATTGTCATCTTCAGATTTCCAGGAATCTCACACTAAAAACGGAGCATCGCCTACACGGCAGAGAAGTCCCTCGGGTGAGCGCGCCTATTCCTGTTCAGAGTGCGGAAAATGTTTTGCTGTCAGAGCAAATGTTCTGAGACACCGGAAAATTCACAAAGTTGAGCGTGCGGTTTCCTGTTTAGGCTGTGGGAAGTGTTTTACACTGAAAGTCTCCCTCCTTGCATACCAGAGAAGACGCACAGGAGACCTTCCTTTTTTGTGTTCAGACTGTGAGAAATGTTTAATCCAGGAAGCAAACTTTGTTAGACAACAGAGAGTTCACACAGGTGAGTGGCCCTATTTGTGTTCTTTGTGCGGGAGATGTTTCACCGTGAAAGGAATTTTTGTTAGACACCAGAGAATGAAAGCAAGCAAATTCTCTGGTTCAGAGTGCAGGATAAGAGCCTCCCTTTTCCTGCTCAGAGTGCAAGAAATATTTTTCTGACATGAGGTTTTCATAGACGGATATCACATGGGTGAGCGTCCCTAGTCATGTTCAGTGTGAGGGAAATGTTTCACTGAGAAACAGGCACTTCTTATACACATCACGGAGAACCCCCGCTCCATTCAGAGTGCGGGAAAAGTTTTGCAGCTAGGGGAGCTGTCAGGAAATGTAGTGTGCATGGTGGTGGGAGAGCTGTTTGAGTGTAGATGGTGGATTCTCTCACATCACCGGGTAAGAGGAGAGAGCAGTACGGAGGCTCCGCCTACATCCCCCATCATCTGATACACACATAGAAACAATGTATTCAGTCAGTGTGTGTGTTTCCTACAGATGGATCCAGTAAGAGGAACCCACCAGAGAGATGTCCCCGCCCCCTGTACTCCCGGGATTCCACCCAGGAAGATCTCACCGTCCCCCACCATGATCAGGTAGGTGGGACTGAGAATGCAGACCCAAAAAAATATGTTGACCTATGAGAGGACATTCTTCATATGTTCTATCATCTTGGGGGTTTAGGGTGAAGAAATGAAAGACGTCAAAGTTGAGGTTAAAGAGGAAGAAGAAGAAGAGACGTTGGCGAGTGGAGATCAGAAGTCTATGGAGGAAGGAGGTCCTCTCTCTTCCCGGGATTCCACAGGACATGATCAGGTAGGTGGGACTTGGCCAGAAGACCTCCAAATGGTTTCTATGAGATGACCTTCTTCTATGGAATCTCTGGAGGTCGGACTCCATGGACTTGGGTCTTTTTTTCGACCCGGCTACGTAACTAATTATTACCGGTATCTGATCCAGATGTTTTATTTTATCATTTTCGGGGTTTAGGATGAAGAACTGGAAGACATGAAAGTTGAGGTGAAAGAGGAAGAAGAAGAGACGTTGGTGGGAGGAGCTCAGCGGTCTATAGAGGAGGGGGAGATGATGGTGAAGAGTGAACAGAAGGAATCTTCTCTACACACGGACACAAGTAAGTCATAAAGACTCAATGTAGATGATGAACAGCTGGAGCCCAACCTACGGACGTGGTCAGGTGTGACTATACACGGCCTGGCCAGAAAGGAAGTCACCCCCCTGGATGTAGCTCAGCATGTAGTTGCGAGTCTTCCATTGGATGATTCCTGCCGTGATTAATATGTTTCATCCGGCAACAAGTTCTCTAACCAGAAATGATGCCGTGAGGAGCTTCTCATGTCTTAAACAATCGTGTCGGAAGACAGAACCTCGGGTCGTGGACAAGATGGAGCTCTGTTTCAGAAGGATCCAAAATTCTTGTCCGGCATCAACCAACAAGATTGTTGAAACTACTAAAATTCGTTTGAGAACTATCAAACGCATTATTAGAACCGGGAAGGATAGTGGTCAACCATCGTCTTCCAGGAAGGATAGTGGTCAACCGTCGTCTTCCAGGAAGGATAGTGGTCAACCGTCGTCTTCCAGGAAGGATAGTGGTCAACCGTTGTCTTCCAGGAAGGATAGTGGTCAACCATCGCCTTCAGGAAGGATAGTGGTCAAGCATCGTCTTCCAGGAAGGATAGTGGTCAACCGTCGTCTTCCAGGAAGGATAGTGGTGAACCGTCGTCTTCCAGGAAGGATAGTGGTGAACCGTCATCTTCCAGGAAGGATAGTGGTGAACCGTCATCTTCCAGGAAGGATAGTGGTGAACCGTCATCTTCCAGGAAGGATAGTGGTGAACCGTCATCTTCCAGGAAGGATAGTGGTGAACCGTCATCTTCCAGGAAGGATAGTGGTGAACCGTCATCTTCCAGGAAGGATAGTGGTGAACCGTCATCTTCCAGGAAGGATAGTGGTGAACCGTCATCTTCCAGGAAGGATAGTGGTGAACCGTCATCTTCCAGGAAGGATAGTGGTGAACCGTCATCTTCCAGGAAGGATAGTGGTGAACCGTCATCTTCCAGGAAGGATAGTGGTGAACCGTCATCTTCCAGGAAGGATAGTGGTGGACCGTCATCTTCCAGGAAGGATAGTGGTGAACCGTCATCTTCCAGGAAGGATAGTGATCAACCGTCATCTTTGAGGAAGGATAGTAGTCAACCGTCATCTTCCAGGAAGGATAGTGATCAACCGTCATCTTTGAGGAAGGATAGTGGTCAACCGTCATCTTCCAGGAAGGATAATGGTCAACCGTTGTCTTCCAGGAAGGATAGTGGTGAACTTTTATCTTCCAGGAAGAAATGTGGTCAAAAAAAAATCTTGAATGACCACCACGGTCATTCACGATTCGGTGAAACGTTCGGTGAAATCAAATAGATAATTCAGCAGAACTCGGGCTCATGTATAATAGTGAAAGTGAAAGCATTTCCGCACGCACAATGTGAAGAGAACTCGAGGGATCGGACTAAACCGCTGTGTAGCCTTCAGAAGACCTCATCGGGGGGCCAATCAGAAAAAAGTCTTCGGTTTGCTGAGGACCATAAAGATTGGACTCCGGAGCAATGGAGAAAGGTCATGTGGTCTGATGAGTCCAGATTTACCTTGTTCTGGAGTGATGGGCACATCATGACTAGTGCCTACCGTACAAGCCTGGGGGGAGGGGCAGTGTTATGATCTGGGGTGGCTTCAGTTGGTCAGGTCTAGGTGGTTCAGCAACGTTACGTGCCCAACAATTGAGGTTCAGCGGCCTCCCTGGATATACGGAATGACCAGGTTGTTCCATCAATGGATTGTAACCCATAAACCCTAGCTCACATCACCGGGTAAGAGGAGAGAGCAGTACGGAGGCTCCGCCTACATCCCCCATCATCTGATACACACATAGAAACAATGTATTCAGTCAGTGTGTGTGTTTCCTACAGATGGATCCAGTAAGAGGAACCCACCAGAGAGATGTCCCCGCCCCCTGTACCCACCATGAGAGATGTCCCCGCCCCCTGTATTCCCGGGATCCCACCCGGGAAGATCTCACCATCCCCCACCATGATCAGGTAGGTGGGACCTAACGAAACAATTCCCAAAACCAAGAGGACATTCTTCTCTGTAATCCCGTGTTCCTCATATCATCTTGGGGGTTTAGGGTGAAGAAATGAAAGTTGAGGTCAAAGAGGAAGAAGAAGAGACGTTGGTGAGTGGAGATCAGCAGTCTATGGAGGAAGGAGGTCCTCTCAGTTCCCGGG
Organism: Nanorana parkeri; assembly: GCF_000935625.1. Taxonomy (NCBI): domain Eukaryota; kingdom Metazoa; phylum Chordata; class Amphibia; order Anura; family Dicroglossidae; genus Nanorana; species Nanorana parkeri. Next base: position 3,585 of record NW_017308123.1, on the reverse strand, counting down.
ATTCCACAGGACATGATCAGGTAGGTGGGACTTGGCCAGAAGAACTCAAAATGGTTTCTATGAGATGAACTTCTTCTATGGAATCTCTGGAGGTCGAGCTGGATGGACTTCTGTCTTTTTTCGACCCGGCTACGTAACTAATTATTACCGGTATCTGATCCAGATGTTTTATTTTATCATCTTTGGGGTTTTAGGGTGAAGAACTGAAAGATATCAAAGTTGAGGTTAAAGAGGAAGAAGAAGAGACGTTGGTGGGAGGAGCTCAGCAGTCTACGGAGGAGGAGGAGATGATGGTGAAGAGTGAACAGGAGGAATCTTCTCTACGTACGGACACAAGTAAGTCATGGACCTTTAGTAATGCCAGGGGCTTGAAGACAAATATATCTACGTCCTACTGTACACCATATGAAGGTCCATCTCCATTCCTCAATATAACGTCATGTGACCAACAAATGAGGAGGAGATACTGTACACCATATGAAGGTCCATCTCCATCCCCCCAATATAATGTCATGTGACCTACAAATGAGGAGGAGATACTGTACACCATATGAAGGTCCATCTCCATCCCCCCAATATAACGTCATGTGACCAACAAATGAGGAGGAGATACTGTACACCATATGAAGGTCCATCTCCATTCCTCAATATAACGTCATGTGACCAACAAATGAGGAGGAGATACTGTACACCATATGAAGGTCCATCTCCATTCCTCAATATAACGTCATGTGACCAACAAATGAGGAGGAGATACTGTACACCATATGAAGGTCCATCTCTCTTCTTCTCCATAGAACTATTTTGCCCAGTGTGTCAGAGTTGTTTTGGGTGTTTTATCCTTTAACTGATTTGTTTTTACATGTCGTGTTACGTTGTACCCAATTCCACGCCAGAGCTCTGTGATGACTTCTAGACCAACATACATGACTCTGATTACTGACGTGTGTAATGATTTCTCTCCAGCAGATGGATGTGATGTCAGGAATACCTCGGAGAGACATCTTATATTGTCTGCTGGTTGTAAGTCAGAAGATAATGTCATCACACAGGATTCTCCAGGAGTGAATCCAAACACACAAAATATACATCACAGACCTCACTGCTCGGAGACATCAATGGATCCCTCTGATCAGGGTGAATCTTCTGATCATTCACATACTATGACTGGAAATAACCATCTAAGATCTCACACTGCAAGAGATCCATCTAATCCCAAGAGGTCCTCCTCACCCCATGAAGGAGATCACAGAGGTGACAATCTTTTCTCACATGCAGTGTGTGGGAAATCTTTAATTGAAAACAAAAACCTTCTTAGACACCAAAGTATGAACATGGATGAGCGACCCTATTCATGTCCAGCGTGTGGAAAATGTTTCACTGAGAAAGCGGACTGTGTTAAACACCAGAAGATTCACACGGGGGAGCGTCCTCATTCATGTTCAGAGTGCGGGAAATCATTCATTCATAAAGGACACCTTGTTAAACACCAGAAAATTCACACCGGTGAGCGTCCCTATTCGTGTTCAGAGTGCGGGAAATCATTCACTGAGAAAGGAGCCCTTGTTCTACACCAGAGAATTCACACGGGCGAGCGTCCTTATTCGTGTGCAGAGTGCGGGAAATGTTTCATTCAGCGAATACACCTTATTATACACCAGAGAAGTCACACCGGTGAGCGTCCTCATTCATGTGCAGAGTGCGGGGAATCTTTCACTGAGAAGGAAGTCCTTGTTAAACACCAGAGAAGTCACACGGGTGAGCGTCCTTATTCATGTTCAGAGTGCGGGAAAAGTTTCACTCGGAAAGCAAACCTTGTTATACACCAGAGAACTCACACTGGTGAGCGTCCTTATGCATGTTCAGAGTGCGGGAAATCATTCAATTATAAAGGAGAACTTGTTATACACCAGAGAATTCACACGGGTGAGCGTCCTTATTCATGTTCAGAGTGCGGGAAATCATTCATTTGTAAAGGAGTCCTCGTTAAACACCAGAGAAGTCACACGGGTGAGCGTCCTTATTCATGTTCAGAGTGCAGAAAATCATTCATTTGTAAAGCAGTCCTCGTTAAACACCAGAAAGTTCACACGGGGGAGCGCCCTCATTCATGTTCGGAGTGCGGGAAATCATACATTCATAAAGGAGACCTTGTTCACCACATGAGAAGTCACACGGGTGAGCGTAATTATTCACGTTGAGACTGCAGCAAATCTTCCACCGAGAAACATACTGCGGAGCGTCCTCACTGAGTGCGGGAAATGATTAATTCATCAAGGAAACCTTGTTACACACCGGAGAAGTCACACGGGTGAGCGTCCTCATTCATGTTCAGAGTGCGGGAAATGTTTCACTAAGAAAGGAGCCCTTGTTACACACCGGAGAAGTCACACGGGTGAGCGTCCTCATTCATGTTCAGAGTGCGGGAAATGTTTCACCGAGAAACGAGCTGCGGAGCGTCCTCACTGAGTGCGGGAAATGATTAATTCATCAAGGAAACCTTGTTACACACCGGAGAAGTCACACAGGTGAGCGTCCTCATTCATGTTCAGAGTGCGGGAAATGTTTCACTAAGAAAGGAGCCCTTGTTACACACCGGAGAAGTCACACGGGTGAGCGTCCTCATTCATGTTCAGAGTGCGGGAAATCTTCCACCGAGAAACATACTGCGGAGCGTCCTCACTGAGTGCGGGAAATGATTAATTCATCAAGGAAACCTTGTTACACACCGGAGAAGTCACACGGGTGAGCGTCCTCATTCATGTTCAGAGTGCGGGAAATGTTTCACTAAGAAAGGAGCCCTTGTTACACACCGGAGAAGTCACACGGGTGAGCGTCCTCATTCATGTTCAGAGTGCGGGAAATGTTTCACTAAGAAAGGAGCCCTTGTTACACACCGGAGAAGTCACACGGGTGAGCGTCCTCATTCATGTTCAGAGTGCGGGAAATGTTTCACTAAGAAAGGAGCCCTTGTTACACACCGGAGAAGTCACACGGGTGAGCGTCCTCATTCATGTTCAGAGTGCGGGAAATCTTCCACCGAGAAACATACTGCGGAGCGTCCTCACTGAGTGCGGGAAAAGCAAGTCTAAATAGACAGCGCCAGCTGGTTCTTATGACAAATGTACGATGGCTTTTCTTAGGTGGAACTGTTTAGTGCATAGAACAATTGTAAGAGACTCCATAGAAGTTATTTCTTTAGATAATATTCCGATGGATAATTGATGGTTTGTTCATGTGCTTCCATCTAGTGACCCTTTTTGGTAATGCATATGTTTTTCTATATTCCTTTCCCCACGCGATGACACATTTCCTCTGTATGTATGCCCCACCCTTCTTCTTGTTGGTCAGTACTTCCTGTGTCATGGCCACAGCTAACAGCCACATGTAAGAAAGACACATGTACTCTGCATAGTACGCTAGGAAAAGCATCATCTTTTGACCGCACAATAGTGAAACCATTCATTCTGCTGTTCCTGTCACCTGCTGTAACCCTGATGTTCAGAATAAAGCACCTTTGTGGATGAAATGGTATTTGGTGAGTTCACCCCCGCCGTGCTTCCCGGGCTCCGTTGCCCCTCCTAC
>NW_017308122.1:244916-279584 GCF_000935625.1 Nanorana parkeri | reverse complement strand
ACGTCACAGGGTAATCTGCGGGATGGGAACTAGCCGCTACCGTAACCTTTACCTAAACAGCGACATCCTCAGTCACTCACTATTGCCTATGGAGACATCTAGTGGCAGATTGGCATACTGCAATCCTCAATCCGGCCCACTACCCTTCAAGGCCAGTATGGGCTACAGCAGCAGGAGCTACCTCACAATTTGCACCAGAGTATTGACTCCTGTGCTTGACCTTGTGCTTTTTACTGACTTTCCCATTCTGAACTCTTGGATGACCTCCTATAGAGAGAATAAATGTCGTAGATGTCGCACAGTCCGTTTAGATATAACCTTGTCAGGTTTCAGCAATGTAGATTGTCTGTCACCTATAGATGATAACCGTTGTAGCCACTTGCTAAAAAGGTCTTTAGCATATCTATATCTTTCAACCCCTCAATATCACACAGAGGGTTTCTCCCCTCTCCTTCTTTGAAGGAGCATGGGGCTTTAGGTGACTTTCTTAAGAGGCTTCGAAATGTACGGCTCAATTCTTTGAGGACACGTGGGTGTTAGCAATGCGGTTCAGGTGCTTTGTTCACCTTAATTTTGTCTGTATATGGATCATATCAATTGTGAGCCATTGTGGTTTATTTGAGGCTGTGGCACTGCCATTATGGGCCTGCATTCCACCATGTTCCAAAAGTGTACACAGAGCTGAATAAAGTATTTAATATATTTGCCTTCTTTGTCCCCAGTAACCCTGAGTTATCTTGTAAGGGGCCTACATGCTCACACCTGATCTTTTTACTATTAATATAGTTAAATCATTTTTTGGGGTGTGTCTTGCACTCTTTTGCAACCTGTCGTTCGTTTTGAATCTTTGCGAGCTTTATTTCCTTTATACATACAGGACTGACCGGGAGGTCATGTGAGTAGATCTGCTGTTCGGCTTTAAAACACGAATTAGCAAAAAAGCTTTAAACTACAATTTACTGTCATATATGAATGATCCCCCGATGTAAAAAGGTCCGGAGAAATGTTGTATTATTGATCAAGATAACGAAGTACATCAGAGCAAGCACTTAATCCCAGGGTTAAATTGGATACATCTCAGTATCAAAAACAACCTATAAACCTTAGGAATCTAGGAGATATATGTACGGCCAATGAAGGGACATCTATCCACCTCACCACCGATCTAAGTCAGTCAGACTAGTCATCGTTTTTTAATCTTTTTGACAGGAAACTGTCAGCTATGTGTTCACTAATGTTTGTTGCATGTCTCCTATCAGTAATAAATAGATACATTTCTTTAAAACCTAACATTGCAGTTTGTCCCAGCCGATGATTAACCCTTGAGCTGCCTTCATCTGTAAGACAGTTCGCACATCTCTTTTTTTGTGGGGATAACAATCCCCCTATATAATAGCAAAGCACACTGACAGGTCCTCTTTATGGACCCCTAATGTCACTTGTGGACCCCAAAAGAAGCCGATGAAGCAGAGATCTGCTTCATCAGCTTCTTTTCTCTGGCTATAGCAGCCAGATGACTGACAGGTGAATGCGGAAGTGATGTAATACACATCACTTCTGCATTCACAGCCCGGAGGGAGAGCAGCATGGAGCTGACCTCCTAGAGCCGCCGATCGTCTATATGTGAAACACCCGGTAACTGGTGTTTGCATTGCACAGGGCTTTTCTGCTCGTGCGCCCCCTAGCGGGCACGCACGAGCGGCAAAATAAAATGCCGTCTGGGGACAGCAACCTGCCAATGCAGCAGTGCCGTCCGTCCGTTTTTTTTTACAACGGGCGGACGGCAACTGGTTAAACACCCTTTTCTTATTCTTTCTGGCTTTTTAAACATTGGATGTAAGCCACAGGGGCTTTACTTTTAGGCTTTTAAACTTATTGCTTATTTTGCAGTGTTTGCGAACATTGATTTGAAATATTCCCATTTATGAAATGTGTTTTTTATGACAATATTCCCTCCCAGTGCAAGATGCACTTTCAGGGTCATTCACTAAGGGTAAACAGTTTGGAGAAGATGGGAGAAGTGAACAATGTAGGACAACATAGCTGAACTGGAAAGTGATCTGAATTGGAGAATTCCAACTTGATGCCCAAGGTCTTTAACCGGTTAAAAGCACTAGAGTGGAAATGGGCCATTATTTTGGACATCTTAAATGACTATGTGTAATTTATTCCTTTTAGGCTTGATAATTTAAATAGTATTGTACAAGTAGATTGTTACATTATTTAAAATATTGTATTTTAAATGGGTTAGTGGCACCTCAGACGCTAACACATTAAGATAAGCCTCTTTTAAGTGTATGTACTGTTTTTTCCTATGTTTTCCCTTTTGAACCCAGTGGTTTGGTTGGGTCACTCCCCCTGAACAGACCTCCACTGCTTGCATAAGGCACCAGGTAAAATGGGAGGTGTAGTTTATGTTGATGGCCATGCATAATATCATGGTGACCTGGGGGCCTCAACAAGGTAAATGCCTACACCAGCATTTAAAAAGAGTTAATAAGAATTTAACACCTGTAACTAAAGTTTTACTTGTACGCTTTTGTATATATTTTAACTGGGATAATGAGTGTCAGCAAGGTTGATTCGTTCACTGCAAAGTGTGTCAGATGCATGCACCATTGGAACAACTCATGGTAAATACCTCTGTAAAAGAAGTCACCATATTGCTCTTCTGAAAGTTCACCTTCGATATTTGGGAGGAGCAAAATGCAACACTGAAGAAACTGAGAGTCTTACAGTAATATTCAATATAATTGTACTGAACTTTATGTCCTGTATATGGCATATCCATGCCATAACACTGCCCTTTGTAGGTTACTCCTTTCCCTTTACAAAGATGAGTAAAGCTTAGTTTCTGCAATTCTCAACATCTTTTTGTATTGCCACTGAATGTATGTAATGCGGTATTTTATCACTAGATTTTATCATATTATTGCCTTTCTCTCTTGGATTGGCTGTCAGCTAAAAAAAACAAGAACAAAAACACCTTGTCGCTAGACAACAAGCAGCCAGCTACATAATGGATGATGGTAAATTTATTAGACTTTTTTAATGTATATAAGTGTGAGAATTTCTATTTGGTCTTTTGCCTAAAACATTGAATTACTGCTGCTCTACAAACATGAAGGGCAACATTCCCAAAGCTGGAACTGGATTAGGAGTACTTGCTCATGCTTATGCATTCCCAATTACAAAAACAACTATTTTGCTTTTTGAAATAGTGATTTGCGAAGCCACAAACTGTGTTTGGTTTGATCATGGTTTTCATGATATATCACTCTTTACCTTGCAATTATGTATGAGGGGGCATTATCATCTAGGAATACATGAACAGGAGGAATCAGTTCATGCAACATAAGGTAGTCCTGTAAAATGGCTCCAAATCACATGGCCACTATACAAGCATGAAGATTAATTCTAGGACCTAATGGACGCCAAGAGATTGCTACCCACACCTTTAGATTCTTCACAATGTTTAACAAATGGCAATGGACAATGTGGATTAGAGCACCTTTGGCTTTCTCCAACTGTAAACCTGCCCAAGTATAAAGAATATGGTATGCCGGCTCATATTTTCTACCTGGGTTAGTCACAAGTTCATGTTTTAGACTCCAAGGTGTTGATTTATCAAAGGCAAATAAAATAGGATTTTCACTTTACAAGGGAATTTGTACTTTGCAATGAAATGTTCCCCTTAAATTAGTGAAGGAGGTGAACTATGTTTACTTCCATCATCCAACCATGTGCAAGCAAAAATGCTGTAGCGCTCACCCCCGAAGGAGCCGCTGAATGATCGGGTGTTTCTATCCCCCTACACCAATGTACCGCCCAAATCGTGGATCCACAGCACACCAACACACCTTTTAACAGTTTTATAGCAGATTTAATAAACACACTCACCCGGCGGCTGGTTCGGCCGTGCAACTAGGCCTCGACTTCCTGGCGATAACTGCGTCACCGGACCTCACTTCAGGCACTCGATCGGGTCCTCTCCGGTTCCGCAACTCAGGTCAGTCTCTCTGTACACCGCTGCACAGAGCCTATGTGTCCCTGTATATCAGCGGTGACCACACAGCTCTGTCTCAGCCCACACAGGGCTGTCCTCTTCAGATGGCTGTCCCACACTGAGCGCGTACAGCAGCCACCACCCCTAAGTCTCCTCCTCTCTCCTGCACAGCCTCCTGGGGGCTGCAGTTTCAGAGATCATCCTTGTAAATGTTTCAGTCCCTTGCACTCCAACTCCCATAAATCTCAGCCTCCAGAGCACACAGAGGCCATTAACTATTCAGTCAGGAACATGAATCACTGTAATAGCACTTATATACATATATATATATAGGGGCTACAATACTATTGTTTTATTTCCCTTGAACACAATTGGGTATTCTTTGCCATTTCACCACATTTACTAGGCTAAAGGAAACTTCCATTGGAAAGTGCAAATTTCTCTGCAAAGTAAACAGCCTATTCGCCTTTAGTAAATCAACCCCTAAAGACCCGGTTTATGCTTGTTATCTGTGCTAACCAAGACATTTTTTTTTTTTTGAAAGGAAGCCATGTCAAAAATATCAACTTTGAACACAACTGAACCAGTATAGAAACACTCTACTCTGTACTATTTTGAGGGTGTTCCCTGTCACCAATAGTGTGTTTCTATTGTGTCTACTGCTCCACTATGTCAGTGAAGTCTGTCCACGTTTGGTTATATAATTTTCTAGATTGTTCCCCCTGATTAAGACTCTTCAAACTTAGCACTACATTAGTTTTAAAGAAGTCCCATTCATTTGAATGGGCTGGCAGCATGCCTTAACACATGAAAAATCTGACCTACACATGCATTGTGGTGAGCTGCGATGCATTGGCCACTTAATGAATGGCATGGCAACGTAGCTCAATGAGGTACAGGTGTCGTGGTAACTAACACACTAATCTGAATGGGCCCTAAATCGTTTTTCAGTTTATGTCACCAATGTACATTTACTTTGTGAACCATTAGGCTCCTTCAAAACTATTTATAGTTGCCTTGTTCTACACTGAAATACGTAGCTGATGCCTTCTGCTAATTGGCAATCAACCTAATTTGCAATTTGATTTTTACAATTGTATCTTCTCATTGCTTGATGCTACGTTCTACACACAGATTGTTTTGGGGGTATCACTACTGCTAACGATCACAAATATTGTAAAACGAACCCATATAAAAAGAGAGTAAAATTGTCCCAAAGACTGCTATAGAGAATAAAAAGTTTTCTTTAGCTCTTGGCGCTAATGGCTGCCAGCTGGGCAATCCACTTGCTGTTGCTCACTCAAAGTTTTCAACAGTTTTTTTACACAGACTTGAGGGGCTGTTCATCCAAGGCTCTGGGGCTTCCACCACGTACATAGAAAAAAAAAAAGGGAACAGAGCGCCACCTCCGTGTGTAAAACCGTTTATTACAATAAATAAAACAAGGGATAAAAGTACTCACAAACAAACGTTTTCATCAGGCTTTAACAACAAACGAGAGGCCACACTGTCTGTTGACCCAACATGGTATCCCCCCGACTATGTAACACGGTAGTATCCGGTCACATCACCGTCCACAGTCAGCCAAGATTGACGCGTTTCAGGGGCAAGCCCCCTTCCTCAGAATCATAGCTTGCTTTCCCTGAGAGTGGGGTATCAGTTAACGCAAATATCTAAGCAGCCAATCACATGGCAGCAACTCAATGCATTTAGGCATGTAGACATGGTCAAGACGATTTGCTGAAGTTCAAATCGAGCATTAAAAATAGAGATGAATGGTGATTTAAAGGACTTTGAACATGTCATGGTTGTTGTGGTGCTGGTCTGAGTAGTTTAGAAATTGCTGATCTACTGGGATATTCATGCACAACCATCTCTATGTTTTACACAGAATGGTCTGAAAAAGAGAAAATATCCAGTGAGCTGAGGTTCTCCGTACAAAAATGCCTTGTTGATGCCAGAGAAGAAAGGCTAGACTAGTTCAAGCTGATAGAAAAGTAACAGTAACTCAAATAATTGTTACAACCGAGGTATGCAGAAGAGCAACTCTGAATGCACAACACGTGGAACCTTGAAGCAGATGGGCTATAGCAGGTCTGACCAGGTGCTGACTATGTCCATCCCTTTATGACCACACTGTGCTCATCTTCTGATGGCTATTTCCAGCGGGATAACGGGCCATGTCACAAAGCTAAAATCATCCCAAACTGGTTTTGTGAACACGATAATGAGTTCACTGTACTCAAATGACCTCCACAGTCACCAGATCTCAATCCAATAAAGCACCTTTGGGATGTGATGGAATGGGAGAATCGCATTATAGATGTGCAGCTGACAAATTTGCAGCAACTCTGTGATGTCAGTGTGGACCCATCTCTCTAAGTAATGTTTCCAGCACCTTGTTGAATCTATGCCATGAAGAATTAAGACAGTTCTAAAAACAAAAGGGAATCCAACCCGGTACTAGCAAGGTGTACCCAATAAAGTGGCCAGTGAGTGTATATTTCTCTAAGAGCCAATAACCTTCTCCCTGACCGGCTGAGATGGCAAGTTAGAACATGTTTTTTTACACATTCATCAATTGTGGTGGTTGGCGCCTACATTGGGAAGCGATCTCAGATTCCATTTTAAAACAGAACTTAAAAGGAGAACTATGGGGTCAGGGCTTTTCCCCATAGTTCTCCTTAGGGTAACGGGAGGACACAAACTAGCGTCCTCCCGTCACCCTAAGCTCAGTATACCGCAATTATGCCGTGATCTGCCCAGCTGCGTGACAGCTGACTCTGCCTATCTAGAGGCAGAGCCAGCTGTACCCACCCCCTCCCGTTCCGCCAGTCAGCGCTGGTGGATCGGAGCGGGGAGGGGGGAATCCAGCCCCTCCCCCTGTCACGGCAGAGAGCCGTGACAGGATCGAGAGGTGAGCGAACGCCGGTATGTGTTCGCTCACCTCCCGATCTACTGAGCCGACCTGTGACAGTCTCATTGTCACAGGTCGGCTAGAACTATGAGGTGAGTGAAAAGCACTCACCTCATAGTTCTCCTTTAAAAGGCAGGGGATATTTCCCAGAACTTAAAGCCAATTGAACCTTCAGTTTAAATCAACTAAATACATACAAACAAAAAGGTGTGCAGACCTACAGTTTCTTTCTAAAGCAGACACAGCCTGAGTAAGACAAATAATTTTGCGCTCAAAGCAGAATCTTTTTTTTGGAGACCATTGAGGACACTGGAAGTCTTAAACCTTCCATTATATTGATGCCTACAGGAGTATTAAACATTGGCAAACAAAACAAAAAAACTGTAGACCAGCCTAGGATAACTCCTCACAACTATCAGCATGCTTTATCTTTGTATCAAAGCAGTGCCAAGAACATGATCATAAATACAGGAGGAAATGTTTTTTGTTTTCATCTACTGAAGGAAAAAAAACAAACTAAAAACAACAGAAAACTGGGGGATATCTGCAGCTCAGCAACTGGGGAAGTACAGCCTGAGGGACCTTACACCCGAAGCTGGCATTAGAAAAGGCCGCAACGTCCATCTGGAAGAAAATCAGGCGGCAGCCTCGCAAATCAAGAAGACTAAAAAGCACTCAAATCTAGCAGAGTGTGTTTTGACGGGAAGGGGTGGAACCCAACGCTTGAGACCATAAGACCAGACAATGGTCTACCTGAGCCATCTAGGAGATGGACCCCTTAGGGGTCTATTGGGGATAATAAAAAGGTATTCAGTCTTCCTAATCAAGCAGTGGCAGAGAGATAGACTCTCACAGCCTGGACCACATCCAGATAATGGAAGAAAATATCCTTTTGATGAAATGGAGCAGGACAGTGGGACAGATGAATAATGTCCTGGTTGAGGTAAAAGTCAAAAACTACCTTAGGCAAAACAGAAGCCCTTGGCCTCAATACCATCTTGCCCCTATGTAAAAACAAAAAGGTTTCCTTGCACTATGAGGCAGCCAGTTGAAACATATGCCTCACAGAGGTGATGGCTACAAGAAAAAACATCTTGTAGGTGAGAACAGAGAGAAGAATATCTCAAATAGGTTCAAATTGCAGTTTCTGAAGTGCAGAGAGAACCAGATTCAAATCCCACGGAGTCACAAGGGAAAGGACAGGGGAGCTACATGGGAGACTCCCATACTGACTGTCTTGTTTCGAGTGGTACGCACTGAATAAAAAAAGAGACAAAATATCTAATTTTAGTAGCATACTGCAGGGACAGGTATACAAACAAAAAGGGGCAAGGTCATTAATCAAGGACTAGAGCTACTCAGAATCAGTCTCTGCGGCTGATGACTAGGAAGCTGCTAAGGCCTAGGGCAAATCAAATATAGAACTTGCAGAAGAGGGTGAGGGAGTTTACTTGTTGCCTCTGTGATCAGCCAACAGATAACTGGGTGATTTGGGCCATAAAATCTTGCATAGCCACCAACCACAGGCAAGAGGGGAGAGGGTCTAGACACACCCGATGAAGCCAAGGATGATTTAGAGGTCAGGGCAGACTCTAAGAGCAGAGAATAACATGATTCCAGGCTGCTGATGTCAGCAATGTCTGTAAGCACACTGCAAGCAGTCCCAAAACTGTTAGCAAAATTGAGTTGAGGGCACCCAGTACAGCAGGACTGTCATTCCTCCTTCCCCAAGCTAGAATCAGACATGTTGTGATTATGTGGCAACATACTGGCTCAGGTTAAGGGGAAAGGATTAGAGACCTAGCTCAGCAGGGAGCGTGTCAGACCCCTGCTTCCCCACAGACAACAGGGGTTCTACTCGGCGGTATGCTGGCAGGTATAATCTACTTAGACTGTGTCTGCTTCCTAATGAAAACAAACTGAGACTTTAAACATTTTGTTTTGATGCACCTGGAATGTATTTAGGCAATTTAAACTATGGGTTCAGTTTGGCTTTAGCACATCTTAAAAATGTTAATGGAATTCTGTTATGAAAGGAATAAGTAGGCTACCATTGCTGACCTTTCCTTCTGAAAATGCTACTGGCCTGGCTATTTTGATTCAAAGGCTTCAATAGTTTCAGTAATTTACCTGGAACAAGTGTGCAGATTAGGTGTTCTGACTTTCAACAACAATAGCTTTGTGTTCCTCTCAGTATAGGTTTCCTTCCACAATAAAATGTATGTATGTATCTATCTATCTATCTTATAGCAGCAGTCTATATGCCCACTCTTGAAAACAGCCAACATATATCCACATACATATTAAGAACAATAAGATACTCACCTTGAAGTCCCATATAGTCAATGCACCATCGATGCCGGTAGTACAGAACTTGCGACAATCAGATTTGTCTCCCTCATATATAGACACCTGGCTGTAAGGCAGGAAAATAAATGAAGACAGAAGTCAAAATGCGTGTTGCCTGATAGAAGAGACTTATTTTGTAGCATAAAGCATCTATTACAACATGCAGCTTTCACATTCTCAGTTAAACATTCTTATAAGTTGCCCTGTAAATATTAGATAGTGACGGGATGTGCATGGACAGGGACATCCTAAGACATTCAACGTGACAATGGCTTCATGTAGCTTAAGGTGTAAATAAAGTGCCTAAACCTCAATCAATTGCCGTGAAACTTTGCACACCTAAGTTTTCAACTTCCCAAACCTATCCTAGAAGTTTCATGGATTTTGTTTTGCCACAAGGCAAATGAGTTGCATTAAGCCTGTTTTTGGGGAGCTTAATGTGGCTTAACGTACAAAAATGTTAACCAATTTCCCCCAAACATCACACAATACAAGAGTCCATCTATGCAAACATATCCTGAAAATGCAGTACTGTTAGTAAAACATAGCAAATGTTATTCACTATATTTTTAAATATGATGTTGGGGACATGACTTCATATCCCATGTTTTCTATCAATGTTACCTTTATATTGCATGAGGTGTGGGATCAAACCACACTTGCTGCCAAATGATCGGGGTATCATAGTTTTGGGCTACTATTGAGTGTTAGAAATTCTTGCACAGGGAGCATGCTGGTGATATGAATGCTAATCGTGTTTTTGGACTGATAAATTACTGAGCTGTAGACTATACTTGTATGTTGCAAGTTGCCAGCCAACAATGGAATGATAACGACTCAACTTGTAAGAAGACATTTATTTATGAAACTATATAAACCAAAACATAATCATGAACCTTAGGCCTGTGTCCATAACCTTTTGGTATGTTCTTATATATGATAGAAAGCGCCATCAAGCAAAATACATAAGCAAATAAGTTTTGGTGTATTTCTTCAAAACCCAAGACATTTTCTAAGTAGCTTTGTCTAGCTAAAGTCTTGCCTTGTGGAAGGTTGGAGGCAATTGATTCATATTTGAATTTATTTTTCCAGATTAAGCCAGTTTAAAATCCTGAAAAAATTAGTTTAATGTCATTCATTCAAAATGTCTGAAGGCAAGACTAAAGGTTTTAGGATGGTACAAAAAAAAATATAGTTGAATGTGAATAACATTTGCTATGTTTTACCAAATTCCCTGACATTTTCAGAATGTTTGCATAGATAAGAGTCCTGTATTGTGTGAAGTTTGCGGGAAAATGGTTAACATCAAATTTCTTTTTTGTATGTTAAGCCACATTAAGTTCCTCAAAAAACAAGCATGGTGTAACTCACTCATGTACCTCATGGAAAACCAAAATCCATGAAACGTCTAGGATAGGGAAGTTGAAAACGTAGGTTGTGCAAAGTTTCACGGCAATTGATTGAGGTTTAGGCACTTAACACATTAAGCCATTTTCACATTAAACGTTTTAGGATTTCAGCATGCACACCATCCTGTCAAATGATTTCTTTAGACTCGTTTCTTTATAAAACAACCATAGCGGTGTTGATTGCCCAAGTGTATCAGTGTGCTTAGTAAACAGTAGAAATTCAGTCTTTTCTCAGGGACACTAACAACTAACTGGGTATATGCATGATTTTAATGACATAATACATAACAAAGTTCAGGCTCTATTTCTTTACAGCGCCTGGCTTATACTTACGTGATGCTGTTCTGATGCAAAGTCTCCAGTGTGGTCTTGCGGTCCTCTGTAGTTGCTCTCTTATCCATGTTTCTAAAGCGCTCCATAGCTGAAATGTTACGTTGAGTGCTTTGCTTTGGAATGTCCAGTTTAGACACAAATGTCAACGAGCCATGATCATCCAAAGTGAAGAGCATAGGACAACAGTCATGCCCCTAGAGCAAAGAATTTGGGTTATACAATTTTCTCAATTATCAGGTTATTTTCCAAGCATTACTGGTATTTAACCAATTAATCTCTCATACCTGTATAACCCTTATGGACCAGAGCAATTTTTATATTTCCACTATGGGACTGTTTATATGGCGCAAACTTTGTCTTACTTAAGATAAAGTAATAATTCGTTTTTTTGTTTTTTTTTAAACTATGCTTTCTTTTAGAAATAAGTAGTTTTACTGTAAATTTAAATGATACATTTTATTATATAATGTGTCTAGTTTACAATGCAACTAAAATTAGGTTTCCGTTACAAATCATTGCAACGTTACTTATAAATGTAAAAAAAGAGGCATTTTTTCCAATTTTGCAAATTTTTTGACCTAAAAAAATAAATGAAAAAAAAAAAAAAAGGATTACACTGCAAAAAAAAAAGGTTCAATAGGAATACAAGAAAATACAAACTGTAAACGTGTAAGGTTTACTTGTAAGGTTAATGACATCACTATGTCATTGTGTAAAAAAACAAAACAAAAAACAACTTTTGAAATTGCGATTTTTGTAATTGGGCTAAGATCTGAATTAAAAAAAGAAAACTCGGACCTTCTTGTATTTTATTTTGGTATTAGTGTATTGCACTTCCTGTATTTTAAGATATTGTTTGTACAACTGCCTAATACCTATGTTTATATAGTTAAAGCAACCTGCACAGGAAATTAAGTTCAGCATGACATTTCTGAAAATTTCAATAGAAAATTACAACGTATTTGCCAAATGTAACAAATTGTGGTAAGGGGAAGAGTCATGCATATGCTTTTTCAGCATCTTGCCAGCAAGTGCTTTGCAACATCGCATATAGCAGAATTACAAGTTCCAAACGTTTCATGTAGCTAGCTAACACACTTGCTATTCCTGCTATTCTCCCCTCTTTTCCTTGCAGAACATTTCCAGGTTGAGGAATATTTGTCTCTTTTTTTTGTATGGTTGAGGTCTACCAATATCATATCCACACACACACAAAAATCAAAGCAGAAGAATGGGAGGGCAAGTTCAAATTTTTTTCCAGATGTAGCCAAGATAATTTTGAGGTAGGTTTTGGATTGTCTTCCAGTCCAACATAATTTCAATGTTATTACCTCAATTGACTAAAACTCTGGAGTGCCTGAAGGGAAAATAATTCTGAATTAACTTACAGCTGCTATCACGCTGTTCTCCGACACAAAGGTGACACTCAAGAGAGGCAAGAATTCAGTCTTCAGCTGTGAAATGCTACAAAAAGAATACACCATAATATATTAGTATATATATTAATAAATAATACACACACACACACACTATACTGTATGTATCATTTAAAATGAATATTGACATTTAGAATTACTTTTATTTAGGTGTCCATACCTAACAACTCTAACAGAAATAGGAGAACCTAAAATATTTCTAAAGCCAAGAACAGAAATGTTATAGATTTGGGCATGGCAGTCCCTAGATGTGGTGGTTGCATTTGTATTTTCAGGCCAACAACATTTTCTGCAAGTACAGAAAAATTCCTGTTGATCCTGCTAGAAATCCCGTTTCACCCATAACTTTTTGTGCACTGAACTGATATCTTGAACAATCTTACCAGCTTTCCCAGTTATCTTTTGTGAACTGCCAAACAACTCCCTTCTATGTAATGGAGATGAGGAGAGGGGGAAGTGTTTGTACTCCAAATCAAGAAAGCAGCCTAGGTTGACAATGCTGTTCCTCCATACAGTGCAGTGAGTAAACGTTGTCAACCTAGGACAGGAAATGCATTACTGGCAGAATTCCCAGGTACAAATTAAGGAAAAGACCTGAAAAAATAATACTAATGCAGCCACGACATCCAAGGACTGGTAAGCTGCAATATATTACATTCTTGTTTCGGGTGTAAATACACCCTAAATAATACCTCCAAATACACTAGGTTTGAATGGAATTTCTACGGGTTTATTTTGTTTTATTTTCTGGGCACAGACAATGTAAGGCAGGGGGATGTCCATCATGAATCAAACAAACATCCCTGGAATAGTCAAATATGTATGATTCTAGGTCTGAAAGGGAAATGGTCAGACATCTCCAGCAGTGACTAAAGTCTGTTCGGAAACCGGCACCAGGAATGTTAATCTCCCAAGTACCCCTAACGTTCAGTGGTTGCTCCCAACAAACCCTACACCACTACTGTGTTTTGTAGTGACATGGGAGGTTGGTGAGAGTAACCACTGAGCGCTGCAGAGGACACAGGAGATCGCCACACCAGGAAGTGCGTTTCAGAACAGACTTTGTGGAGAACTATCTCCTCATCAGAGCAGTGGCACAGGAAGTAGTAGATATAGGTGTATACAGTCTTCTTTGCATTTAACTCTTCTGCTAGGACTTTACAGTATACAAAGCCTAAAGGTGAAAGTAACAACTATGCCAATCAACCCCTGAGTGTTATGGTCAAGAACCAAATATTCACCTATTTGTGACAGCATTCATACGGACAACAAGACTGTTACATAATGTAGGAATTACCTCAAGTTTTTAGATGCATCAACCACAGACAAAATACTGTCATGACTGACCCATGCCAAACGATTTCCACTAGAAGAAAAGCTTACACTGTGGACCCAGCCACCACTGCCAGGACCTCCAAACTCTGACATCAGCTGCCCAAAGGGCATTTTTGATCCCCAAGGAGTGCTAGCTGGCTTTTCGTCAACCTCCTTAATATATGCTGAGAAAACCCTGCAAGCAAAAATATAAGATGGTAAAAGATAGGAACTCGTATCAAGATCCATCTGCAATGAAAAACATTTTAGGTTATACATATCTCATAATACCACTAACACTTTGTTCTGAGCCCCCTCCCCTTAAGACCACAAGGATGAGCCTAAAATATTTACAAAAGAAATACACCCTATTCTTTAAATGTCCAACCTAAGTCTGAATTAGCCCAATTCTAAGTTGCAATAGTAAATTGTGATCATTACACATTAACCACTTCCAGCGGGTTCACGTAAATACACTTCATCCGCTGGAAGAGGTTGTACCAAGAACACGGCTGCTGCATATTGCTGTTTAAATACAAGCGATCCGGCGTCTGTACAGGCGGTGGGTCTCCCCTGATAGAACGGAGGGAGATCAGCAGGCTTCCAACCACTGTTCTCTCCTCCGATCACTGGACCCGGAAGTGATGTGCGTTACATCACTTCCAGTGTCACTCTCCGGCTCTTAGAGCCACAAGAAGAAGCTGGTGAAGCAGATCTCTGCTTCATCACCTTCTTTGGGGTTCCTAGGTGACATTAGGGGTCTGAAAGACCTCTGATATCTCCATAAAGAGGACCTGTCACATTATATTTGCTATTACATAGGGTGCTCAGGAAATGAGGGAAACAAGGACTAGCATTCAACTACTGAACTAAAAAAAAATATTTTTATTTCTGTATTGCTTTTGGAGATTTTCCCCTCACTTCATGTCCGGTAAAACATTGTCAGCAGGACGGGATGCGAGTGAAAATCTCTCTACTGATGACACAGATAAAAGTAAAAGCAGGGGAATTCAAACCCTTCCCACTCCATCCAAAACTAATAAAGAGTTTTGGCTGGACATACACTTTTAATATTTAACGAGCTCAAAGCAATTTTCTTATAGATTTTTAAGCAAGTGTTTAAAAACCTGAACATGACCAAATTGTCTCAACAGTAACAAAATAAATTACTGTACCTGGTCTTGAAATCACTAGATCCAGCAGCCAAGAGTACATTATTTGGGTGCCAGTCCAGGCTCAGCACAGTAGAACGAATTGGTTTCTTGATGTGTTTGCTCACCCACCTGAGGAAAAAGAAAGTTCAGAACATTCATTGCACAAACACTTCAATGTGATAAGTTTAATGACAAATACAGAAAAATTTACATTTTTAGGAAAAGAACATATTTAGGAATCGCAACTGCTCCACAGTGCCTGCAGCTACAGAGATCAGTGGGACTTGTTTTGAAGCTTGTTAATAATATGTAAATATTTAAATGTCCATAGCCTAGCTACAGGCTTAATTTATAGTACAACAGAAAGAAAGACAGACATAGTGTTTACGGACAAAGACTGCTACAGAGGGTCAATGTGACAATATGTTATACAGCCTAATGACACAGGAAGGAGTTTTGCTCTATAAAATCTCATACATACGCCATTTAGAGAAAATAAATACACTAGCATTTATTATATCAATGCCTATGCAGCTTTATCAAATGTTATTTAAACTTTTCTGATGGCAGGGCATAAACTGGGCCAGTGAAACCAAAGAGCTAGGAATATCATAGAAGACACCAAATAAATACCTTGTGGCTGTTTATTCAGCTTTCGCTTTGACTTTCATTATGAGTGACGACGCAGATAGCCCAAAAAAAACATTGCCGTAGACATTTTTATTGATGCAAAGTGATGCTAGGGCTCTGGTAAGGAATGTGCACACAAACTGATACTTGCATCCTCAATACGGATTCAAGTATATTTTTAATGTTTTTTAGGTCATACCAGAATACTGTGGCACTTCAAATGTCTTTTTTGTCTACCTTTTCTAATAATCTATAGCAGTACATATGCACATGCTACATTGCATACAAACTAGTTCCCATTAGGTGATGAAGGTTTCCTGTGTGGATGGGACATGGACAGCTGCTTGATGAAAATGTATTAAGTGCAATGGTCTGTATGTTGCAAGCCCCATATTAATACAAAAAAACAAAAAAAAAACAAAATATACTGTATATCTTTTAGACCCTAGGTCAGTGGTCTCAAAGTACCGACCCGCGAGCCAGTACTATGTGGCCCGCAGCCAGCTCACAAGTCTGGTACGCGGCCACGGACTGCGTACCAGACTTGCGGGAGCAGCTACACGGTCTGCATCTGTCGGATGCAGACCGCATAGCTGCTTCTGTGCCGGCACTTGGATCCTTTCGGCCGGCGTCTTCACTAAACGCTGGCCGAAAAGATTGATTAGATTAGTAAGGTCTGCAGCAGACCCTACTAATCGCCACTAGATCACCAGGGATTGATGATCGTGGCTCACAGCCTCCTTCCTGCAACAAGGTAAGCAGGAGAGCGGGCTGTGTATTTTATTTACATGTGGGTGGGTGTGCGGAAGACTGGGAATTATATTGTTATATGTGGGGGGACTGGGAATTATATTATATGTGTGGGGGAGGGAGGGGTTATATATAATATATATATATATATATATATAGGCTGCGGAAATTAACGATTAATCTATATATATATATATAAGGGCTGCGGAAATGAACGATTAATTCCTCAATTAATCGTTAATTTCTTTGATCGATTAAAACTTTTTTGATCGGTACTCACCTCTCCGCCGGCTTCTGGGTCTTCCAGGAGTCCCGTCGCAGATCCGGTGACGTCACAAAAATCGACGTCACCGGACTCCTCCCCTCTTCCCTTCGTTAGACGACGGAGACGAAGAGAGAAGATTCAGAAGTGTTGTAATCAAAGAGATTTAAACGTGGAGCTGTGAAAGGGCTTCTTTATTGAAGGTGTGAGTCTGCAGAAATGCTCTTCCACAAGAAGAGCTTTTAGTAGATACTTTAAAATATTCTGATCTTTTTGTGTGCAGTATGTCTAAACAACTAAATATTACTGGTTAATGGCATTTTTAACACAATACAGGTTGTATGTCGATTCAGGCATTTATCTACCTTCATGTGCGGGCATTTGAGATATAGGGGTTAATTGCTTTTTTTTCATTACTGTCGAGATCCACCCAGCTGCGTGATTTACAGTTGGTTCTGCCTATCTAGAGGCAGAGCCAGCTGTACCCGCCCCCTCCCCCGTTCGTTCCTCCAGTCAGCGCTGCAGGATCGGACAGGGGAGGGGTGAATCCCTGCAGGGAGTCGTGAGTGACAGTCACGGCTCTGCAGGGACAGGATCGAGAAGTAAGCGAGCGACGGTATGTGTTTGCTCACTTCTCGATCTGTTGAGCCGACCAGTTTCATTGTCACACGTCAGCTCAAACTATGAGGTTAAGTGAAAATCACTCACCTCATAGTTCTCCTTTAAAGTTTGAAATTTGGTGAGCAGCCCCCATGGGAGAAAAACATTTGTTGAGTGGCCCTCCAGGGAATTGAGTTTGAGACCCCTGCCCTAGGTGATGTAAAAGGAAAATAAGCACAGTCCACATTATAAATAATGAAAAGATGCTCACCAGTCATTTTCCGACTCAAAGTAACACACGGATATAAGTCTTGCTCCGCTCCCCACTGCAAACTTATTTTCCAAAGGTGACCACTTGACGAAGGTTGCTGCTCTATTTATACGCAAGATAACCAAAGTTGGCTTCCACACTCCATCTTTCTGGCTCCACACATAAGCATTACGATCAGCTCCACAGGTCACTATGCGATCACTTTTAGGAGCCCAGTCTATGCCTTTAAAAATTGGAAAACAAATATAGACTAGCTGTTATAGAGATACAGTAGATGTGATTAGTGCATACATGCAGACAAGAATCACGGTGGACTCCGCAATAAAATCAGTTTTTGCAAGGCTCAGATAATAGACTTGACCATTGGGGTTTGAGGGTTGCCGACTTCAATGCCTTTTGAGTCACTGACCTACAACAGGTACAAAAATTAGGATTCTGACTTCCTTTCAACTCCTGCTGCCGATTTGTTATAGACCAGTACCTTCACAGTACTGAAGGCAGAGGCAGCCAGAAAAGTAGCACCTTCAGGAGGTAGTCGGTAAACGTAGCTCTCATATTTCCTTCATGGTAGTTGGTTTTTAATTAGTGTGCTGGAGATTTTACACCAAATACATAACTTCATTCCTCCATGCTATACCTGTAATGTGTCCATTGTGCTCCTTCAGCTCATGAACCTTCGTCCACTGGTTCCCATTTTGCTTGTAGATGTGTACCTCATGGTTATTGGGGCTTATTGCAATCTCTGTAAAACAGACGAACATCAGAATATGACTTTTTGTTTCAAATCCATATTGTAAAGATTATTATTACTATGGTGTCATACAGAAAACACTATCCTTTATTTTGGCATACATAGCACACCCATTGTCCACCACTGGTTAAATATAGACCGCAAAAGAAAAATAGATATAAGTGGCTTACGTGTGCGGTCTTTATTCCAGGCGTGGCAGCTGATAGGTTCAAGTAAGAACTGGTATAAAGACATTCTGATCCGGTTCCTTGTTAATGAGCTCTACAAGTTTTAAAAGAGAAAAACAAAACATATTTAGAATAAATGAAAATAGAAAATTCTGAATAGGCAGTCACAACCAAATGTCAAGATTACAATAACTATAGCACAATGCAAAAAAACCAAATAGGATTTCAGCTCTGATTCTGGTAGGCTCAGCTGAGCTTGTAGGCAGGACTTCAAAACAAGTCTTGGACATCGAAATACTGATTTTACATAATCATACATGATTTCACCTGCAGAACAAAAATAGTATTGGGGTAAGGGGGTGGTCTGTCAGGAGAATCTGCCACCACTTCCCGACTAGGCAAAGCAACAGATTCACATTAGGGGGGTTGTTTAGAAGTGAAACTGCAGGTAAGTTTGTTTTGTGTGAGATAACCACCTGTTGTGAGAATGGGCCACTGTTGTTATTAGTGTCATTTCTCTTCTGGTCGGTGTTGTTCAATAGGTATAGTCATACAGAAGATGGTGAATGGGGAAATACAGAATGATGGCCACTAGATGGAACAGCGGACCATAGGAAATAAAAACTTCTTAGTAAGCAGATACAATGTTATAATTCAAGAGAACACTACAGGGAATGTACATATAAATGTAACTATTTATACTACAGGGATAGCAATAGTTACATTTATATGCTCATTCTCTCCAGTGTTCTCTTGAATTGTACAGTAAACTCTGTTATCCAGTATTCAACTAACCAGAAAAAAAAAAAAAAATCTCCTGTGTACTCACTGTTGATCTGTGGCATGTATTATCCTGGAAACGATGGTGTGTCTATTTGTCTTATTTTGCTTTTCATAACTGCATTTCAATATTAAGTCAATACAGAGTTCATGTTATGGTATAGTATGGGGTATGGCTTTAGTTAGATCTATTTTTAATAGTAACTCTCAAGCAACCAGAAACGACATTTATCCGGAATCTACTAATACAAATCCTTGTCTGTAGAAAACAGTTAAAGTGCATCTAAATCCAAAAGTCTTGGATAGAGCGGTGACACTTTTTTGGGTGACAATTAAAGGAGAACTATGGGGTTAAGTCTTTTCCCCATAGTTCTCCTTAGGGTAATGGGAGGACACAAACTAGCGTCCTCCCATCACCCTAGGCTCAGTATACCGCGAGCTGTAGCTCGCGGTATACTGAGACGCGGCAGTATACCGCGAGCTGCTGCTCGCAGTATACTGAGACGCCGCAGCTGAATCAGATCCCGACAATTGTGCCAGGATCCGCCCAGCTGCGTGACTAACAGCTGGCTCTGCCTATCTAGAGGCAGAGCCAGCTCTACCCGTCCCCTCCCCGTCCTATCCGCCAGGCAGCGCTGGCAGATCGGAGCGGGGGGGGGGGAATCCAGCCCCTCCCCTGCCACGGCAAAGAGCCGTGACAGGATCGAGAGGTGAGCGAACGCCGGTATGTGTTCGCTCACCTCCCGATCTACTGAGCCGACCTGTGACAGTCTCATTGTCACAGGTCGGCTAGAACTATGAGGTGAGTGAAAAGCACTCACCTCATAGTTCTCCTTTAAGAGGGAACATCCTTTAATTTGAGGAGATTTCACCTGTTGTGTCTATAGGACAGGAAGTGAAAGTTACCCCCCAATGGTACAGGGATGGCAATAACATTACAGGGGTTCTAACCATTCCTGACCATATAAAAGAAAACAAATAAGTTTTGGCTTTAGATACACATATCCACTTACTTATGGCTGTACATTTAAAAAGAGCTGAGGGATGGACACTTACAAATAGGACTGCAGAAATCCACTTCCGGAGGCCGGTGTCATCGGACAGCTCAGATCAAAGACACAATGTACTGAGCTGATCCGAGCAGTTCTGTACACTGTGATCACTGATTTGATCAATGAAAGATGAAATGAATGAAGGGAACCGCAGCAGATTCCTGGTGATGGACTTTAACTAATTGTGATTAAAAATGTTTTAACCCTTTTGCAGCCCCCGACCCCCCCAGTCCCTATGTGATCTGTGAATTAACCCTTCACCCCCTTATCTCCACCCTCCCACTGTATGTGGCCTGTTCAATAACTCCTTCACCTCCGCTTCACTCTGTGTATGACTTGTGCTTTGGCCTGGTCATGAACCCCTTTCACCTCCGCTTCCCTCTGTGTATGACTTGTGCATTGGCCTGGTCATTAACCCCTTCACCTCCGCTTCCATCTGTGTATGACTTGTGCTTTGGCCTGGTCATTAACCCCTTCACCTCCGCTTCCCTCTGTGTATGACTTGTGCATTGGCCTGGTCATTAACCCCTTCACATCCGCCTCCCTTTGTGTATGAATTGTGCATTTAATGATGCACCATTACCAAGCACTAACTACCTTAAAGAAGAACTCCAGGCAAAAATGTTTTTAACCCTTGAAGTAGGGCTCCCCCCAAAATGCAAGGGTTTAGTGCTTTTTTTTGACCAAAAAAAAAAAAAAAAGTTTTACTCACGCGAACCACCAAGCCAGCTCCCTGGTTATCCAGTCACTGAATCCTCCTCCTACACTGCAGCATCGGAATGTTCCTCAGCGTCCTCACCTCTATGTATGTGTATAGAACGTGAGGATTTATGGGACCTTAGACCGCTGCAGAAGTGAGGGAGTAAAGGCTGGAAGGACCAGTCTAAGAACAAGCCGGCTCAGAGGATCTGTATAACATTTGTTTTTATGAACCTAGACAAAAACAAGCAGTTAACCCTTGCAGTCTGGGGGTAGCCCCACTGCAAAGGTTAATAACATTTCTGCCTGGCATGTTTCTTCATTTCCAAAAAAGTGGCAAAAAAAAATAGATCACCACGGGGTGTCTACTTTCCAAAAAGAAATGAGATGGAGAGCATAGGAAATGGAGCTGAGGAGCAGATGTAGTCACTGTTAAGCAGCACCACTATATTCAGGCAGCCGGGTACAGATTCCGCCATTCACCCCATTTAGCGTGGATGGCCGAATCAACTGGTTTACTGGCATGCAAGTTGCAGGCAAGCAAGCACTCACAGCAAGTTGAACAAGACAAAAACTCAGCTGGATATGTCTTCGCACCAGCAGCATTAGGACCTCTCAACCCAAAGAAAAGGACATTTGCCTTGCAAACTGGTCCATGCCGTACATTTTTCATTGTAGCATGGCAAGATGCAATCAACTGCATCCAACCGTACTGAGGCTGATAGAATTGAATGGAATTGCACTTTGTGACATTTCAATAAAGTTTTACCTAGAAAATAAGCGTTAGTTAGATGCTCTGTAGAAAGAGCATATCAGCGGCTATGTCCTAATGTTGCCACTGGTGTGAATGGGCCCCCAATCACTATGCTGTCCTGCAGTACAGAGGGGACCAGGCACTCAATACTAGCTGTGAAATGACAGGTCAGTATTAATTATATGCTGCTACAGGCAAGGCCTAGGCGGGTATTACTAGAAGCAACAGTGGACCTGTCTGCCGTGCATGGGCAAAGCATAGATCCATCGGAAAGAGCACTCACCAGGACACCGATTTCATACACGGTAACCAATACAAAGTCAAAGCAAATACATATATAAGGCGAATGACATACAATCATTTCCAGGTTAGCAATGTATGGCAGGTACACATCACTAGAGCCCTAGATCTCCCTTACAGGTCCGCCTGCTGACAGCTATGGCCCCTGTCTGTCATACGGCAGCTCATATAATGTCGCCTGTGCAGTCTGCACCGCCAACGGTCACTCACCTGGGATAAAAAGATTCGCGGACTCTGGTCAGTCAACGCGAACCTGTCGATACAATGGAGTCTGCAACAGGAAGCAGAAAGGCAGTAGGCATGCGCGATACGCGGCCCGGGCACCTCCCGAATCACACAGCCCCTGAGCGCATGCGCAGCCCCGGGAAGGGATGACGTAACGTGAAATGGAATGTCATTCTATTAGTTTGTGGCAGTCATGTCAGCAATGTGTGTGCTTCTTATAGTCTAAACATATTAATCACAATATTACTGTATGGAAAAAACACATTACAGCCGCCTGGGTTTGTAGGAGAACCGGGACCCCACGTGTTCTCATTAATTGAATAATTAGATGGCGGCCGCGCCCAGCTAAGAGCTATAAGGCGCAGGCCGGTGTCAGAGCAGGTCAGGGTGGTGTCTGCGGACAGATTTGTGTAGGTAAGAGGAGTGGCAGAGAACAGAGTGCCTGGGGTTGGGCTTGTCTAGGTTGTAGTTTAGTACATAGAATTAGATGATACCTCAAGTCAAGAACATGAATGGCAGCTCACCAGTCTTTACATGTGAATGCTCTAGGAGAGTTCTGTTTTTCAGAAGTATATTGTCTGCTAGTACAGAACATGACTGGTGAATCCTTTTCACTAATCTGCAGTCTTTGTCTTTTGTTTTTTTGCATTAACCTGACATCTCCAATGCTATGAGCTTTCTTCTGTGGATTGCAAAACAACCCCCCTAGCCCCCCCCTATATTTAATGGGGAGGTGCTTGTAGTCCAATGCGGTCTAGGGTAATGATGCAGTTCCTCCATAGGTGCAGTAAGCACTGTGGTGTACTTGGGTAAAAAAAAAAGCCTGGAAAAGGGGAAACTCATGCAACCTCCATACCTAATGACTGGTAAAACTGCATTCATGATAAGTGCCTGCCCCCTGGAGCCCCTTTGCACACATGTACTACAAGGGTTAATTGCTTGTTTGTTTAGGGTACCAACAATAATGACTTTGAGGGCCTATTGAAACTTGTCAGGTTTTGTTGCATGATGTGTTCCATGATGAAATCCTATTCCCTATGTGGCTGGTTCACATCCACAGTACTATGCAAAAGGCAGGTGTGGGAAATGCTATAGAGTAAGAATGATTTCAGCCAGTAGATGTGGTGTACCTGGGTCCCACTGGTTTCTGCCAGTTTGGTGCTGATGGCACTGCTGGACATCTGATGTCAAAGGGAAGTAAGCATGATGTGTCTCATCAGCTGCATTAGGTTTCCTTGGCTGACCACAACATTGCCTGATTCTTTGTGCTTCTTCAAAAGAATTTGAACAGCACATCTTGAAACCACAGTATGCTTTGAAATGTTTACCTGGGAGCAGTGGCGGAACTACCGCCATAGCAACCCACGCGGCTGCTGGGGGGCCCGGTGAGGATGAGAACTTTTACAAACATTTCTTCGGCCGTCTTCCGACCCAGTAATACAGAGCATCTCCGAGTGCTTGACCCCTCCTTCCTATCAGCGTGAGCTGGATAGTGCTCCCGATCTCAGCTCTTTAGAAGGGGGCATACTAAAAGGAATGACATGATCATGGATGCCTCCTGGACATTCCTCCTTCACGTATGCAAACCGCATACTGAGGTGAGCCGGGCTGATCCGCACTCTGTGTGCTCTCCATCGCATCGGGCAGCTGCAAGAAGTTGTGTGACCCGACCTGGAGGGTGATTAATGTTTCGGTGATAAGGCAGTTCAGTGTCTGCTGAGTACATTGCTTGTATACAATGCATATGTTCACTTAAACATGGGGTGGGGGGTGGGGGTGGTATAATTATCACTGCAGCCACCAGAGAAGCTTTATTGGTGGCAGCATTGTTAACATTAGGCCTGGTTCTCACCTGTGCGTTTTATTGCCCGTACGATCGCGTGGTAAAACGCCATACGCCCAAAGAAGTACATGAGCTTCTTTTGGGGGTGTATTAACGCGTGTATCCATCAGGATATGGTCGGATACCCCCTCACTCGCGTTTGCCTCGCGTTTCTTTAATCGCAAACCGCGGTAAGAAACGCGTGGCAAACGCGAGTTTCCAAAACGCTAAGGTGTGAACCCAGCGTTATACTTCCAAGCCTTAGTGTAGTTATGCATTGTGCACAAACCCAGACCCCCCCCCATCTCCAGCTTACAGTAGTTGGGCTCCATTCACATCTGAGTGAACCAAGGTCTCGCGGCAATCCCGGAATCGCACACAAATGCAAACTGTGCTTGCGGTGCCAATTTCTAATGGCACCCCAATCGTGGCTAACCACTTCAAGACCAGGTGTTTAGACCCCCTTCCTGGCCAGGCCATTTTTCAGTGTTCAGCGCTGCAGTCCTTTGACTGACGTTCATTCCGTCATGCAACGCTGTACTGAAATGAATTTTATACCATTTTTTTGGGACAGATAGTTTTTTTTTGGTGGTATTTAAACACCACTGGGGGTTTTATATTTTACTATAATTAGGAAAAATTACAGAAAATTTTGAAGAAAAAAAAAGTTTTTCTTTTACATTATGATAGGAAACATTTATTACCCAGTTTTTTGGTAAAATATAAAAGATCGGGTCACGTCGGGTAAATAGACACCAAACATGTCAAGCTTTAAAATTGCGCGCACCCGCAGAAAAAACTACCATACCCAAAATTTGCCATAGGTGACACTTTAAAAGCTTTTACCGCTCATCAGTTTAGTGTTATCAGTGATTGATGGCCCTTGAATGATTGCTCTCATTCCAACGTTCGCGGCGATATGTAACATGTGCCGCGTAATGGGCGCAATCGTCTTATTTGCACGTATGCGCCCCCAACACATGTTTGCATGCGTGTATGTATGTGTGGGAACTTTACAAAAAATTTTTGGTTTTTTATTCTTTTTTGTGGCCAGGCCATTTTTCAGTATTCAGCGCTGTGGTACTTTGACATTTATCATACGACGCTGTACTGAAATTAATTTTATACCATATATATTTGCTGCATAGTTTTCTAATCTCAGTGAAAATACTTATTTTAATCTTTATTTCAAGTCTGGCAAATGTGCCTGTCGGCACAGCTCATAGGCAGTAACTCTTTCAGGACCAACAATGACTTATTGCTATGGACTCCGGTAGGATGACGTTACTGGTCTAAGGGTTCCACTTAAAAATTTATTTTTTTTATATTTCCATTTAGATTTATTAGAAACTGTATGCAGCACATATAAGCGTTTTGGAGTGGCAACATTGGGGGGGGGGGTTCAATTGCATTTTTTGGGGGAAGGGGGCCCCATCAAACTTTTGCTATGGGTCCCTGTGGTTTCTAGTTACGCCCCTGCCTGGAAGAGACCTTGCTGAGTCTTGCCATGGTGTGTGACCTGAAACGGCCTTCCACAACCTCACCTTAGTAGCAGTTTGGCTGTTCCTCACCCAAGGTTTTTTGTTTCAGTTGATGACTGTTTGTTTTTTTGTTATTTGCATTGCAAATGTGTTGTTTTTCCACCAGATTTTCACTTTAAAGTGTCCAGCAGGAACATTTTAGTTTGGGATGGAAGGGAGAAAGATTTGAACTCCTTTTGGGTTTTAACTGTTTGCTGTGCACTGTCGCGGTGATGACGATTTCAGCAGACAGGAGGTGAGGGAAAATCTGCAATAGGACTCAGACCGTGATAGAAACCTGACAGGTTCTAGCCTTCACCTAATTTACTAATGAAAAGCTTTCTTATTTCAGTCTGTTGCTGTAGGAGATGTCCTCTCTTCCTGTCTGGTGACAATGTCACTGTGGGTGGGGAAAAAGGCCTTCTATGTATGGGCTACAGATTGTAGAAGAAGCAACTTGTCCGAAGCTGCTGCCAGAGCATTATTGTAACCTATTTTGTGCACATATTAAAATATGATGTGTGGTACTGTTTTGTGGGGTGGGTGGGGGGTGTACAGCATGTACATTATTTTGAGAGACTAACTTTAACCTGAAAGAGGGCCAAGCCTTCTAGGTCCTGAGCTCTAGCCAGGCACGCAGCAGGGGAAGAACCCTCATCTAGGAAAGGGCTCTCCCAGAAGAAGGATCACATCCCTCTATCTGTTCTTGAGTACATGTGTAGACATAAATGCTTCTAATGTACATCAACTTGCTTTGATACAACTATATTTTCATGCTTTACTGCTTATGATGTATATCGACCAATTGCATAGTCTTTGAAAGCTCCACATAGGAGCTGGTCTACAAACATCCATAATTAATGCAATTACAAAAATGTGGAAGTGCAAGCTTGTAAAAGTCATATCAGAAGGAACTTAAGTGCCCTTCCTCTTTTAACTTTAAGTTGTACTTTTAAATTTTTTTTCCCTTAGTATTACGGTGTGCATTAAAGCAGTTACACGAAGATGCCGACTACAAATGAAACAGATGACCGTATGAAAAAGTTTAAGAATAAAGGCAAAGACACAGCAGTAAGTTCACATGTGCCTTTATTTTAATTAATATTTTGGGTGTTAAAAAAAAAAAAAAGATGAAATGTAAGCCCCTCCATGTTATGGTATTTTAGTGGTGATAGGTCCTCTAAGACATTTGTGTTCAGTTGGACCCCTAATGTCACCTCTATTGCTGTCACTCTTGCAGTCTGTACTTGATCCACTCTTGCAGTCTGTACTTGATCAGCTTCTTCCCTGTCTGGGGAATAATTGCTCAGAAACCAAGTGGCAAAATCATACTCTTCTGGGTTCATTCAGCTGGGAGGAGATCAGCGAATGGAAGTTCACTGGTCTCCCTCCTGTCTCTGTGCTGACACTCAAGATGCCTTTCTCAGACCCGCAGAAGGGGCAGTGGTGCCCAGGAAACGGAGGAGCATGTTTGCCAGCTCATGGAGGTGATTGGGCGGCTTTACAGCCCCCTGAATCACTTTGTGTAAAGCAGGCAGTGTAATATACATCAGTTCCGCATTCTGACAGCGGAGAGGGGACCGGAGGGAGCTTGGTCCCGGGCTCGCACTGGGCACGGCGGAGCCGGGGACCAGCTTGACAGCGGGGAGGGCGCAATTTACGGGACCTCATACAAGCGATCTGCCGGCTCTATAGCCGGCGGATCGCTTGTATGTTAACAGGCATCGCTGGCCATTTTCAAATAACGGGCTTTCCCGCTCGCGAGCGCCCAGCGGTGCGCGTGAGGGGGCGTGGCTGAGCGGACATCTAAAGACTCCCGCTCAGATCTAGAGAGCTCCTTGCCGGCCGTTTTTTTTACGCCGGCCGGGAAGTGGTTAAAATCATTTTTTTTAAATTTTTTACTGTTGGGGGGCTTTGGAAAATATTAGGGGTCCAAACAGACCCCTGACATTTCCCTTTTCTATTTTAAAAGAAATTGAAGACACCAAATCCTTTCTTTTTTTAGCAGCCTCAGCACTCAATGAATGGGAAGCACTCATACAGAGGCATCCTGAAACTGACCGGATGACAGCGGCCCCGATCTCCTACCTGCTTGGCCATCCTGACAGCTGCGGGCGCGGCTTCTCTCCCCCTCACCGCTCCGCCATCCTGACAGCAGGCAGTGCTCCCTCCTGCGCCCCCCCCCCCCCCCCGGGGGGGGGGGGGGGGCGCAGGAGGGAGCACTGCCTGCTGTCAGGATGGCGGAGCGGTGAGGGGGAGAGAAGCCGCCCCCAGGACGAGCTGTGTCGGCCTCACGGCGCCCTTGTTGCCAGCCGCACTGCTCGCACACCCCTAAGGCCGGCCCTGCAGTTGGCTTTACAGATTGTAAAGACTCCTGGTAGGAGTCTGCTTACAGCTGCCTGCTGCTGATGCATAGCATACATTGGTGGCCACAAAAAGGGTTAAAAGAAAAAGGCAACCTTTTTATAGTGTGTGGGTAAAATAAAATTATTTAGCATGTTCTCCACTTTCAGTTTTGTTAAATGTAAAAAGCTAACGGAAAAATACTTTGCTTCTGCCAGAAATCTATTGAGCTTGAAACTTCCTTTCGGAGCCTGAGACACAGTGCCTTTCCTGTCAAAATTTTAAGCAGTGTTGTCAGCCTTGCCTAGTTAGTCGTGTTCTGTACTCCACAGAGCTTATGAATGAGGGGGAGGAGTTCTGTAGTCATAATGCTTCACATGCTAGGGTGATGCTCCATGGCATGGTGGTCTCAAACTGGACACCTAACCAAAAATGATTGAATTGGTAATCACCTGGGTACACCTGAAGGCCAGTTCTAATTGCAGAAAATTCAAAAATGGCTTGGACAGCTGATTTGAAAAATGTTCCGGAGGGCTTGGCAGCGAAAGGGTTAAGGCTTGTTCATTGGCTGTGAATATTGGTGTTTTCAGCATGTATTTTAGTGAAACCATAATTTGGGTGTATCAGATGTTGATCCTCTTCAAATGCAATGAGAGGAGGGTAATTTTGTAACTATGTTACCCTAAATGACAGTTATCATGTACGTGTCTGTTTATGTTTGTATTGATTGGTTTGCTGACATACCTAGTGAACCTGTCAGTCCCCCTTTCTGTCTTACAGCAATCTGACCATTCCAAGCATGGAAGCATATCCAAGCTGGTGTGGCCAGTTTGCATAGTTAGACTTCCTCCTTGGAGATGCCTGATGCTGTCACTTAGGCTATATGGCTGGCCACACTATGCTATAAGCAGCTGTGGCCAGCCACGATCCAACCCAGTCCCTGCTGTGTTGATTGACAGCAAGGATCCTGCTGGGAGCCACTGTATCCACAAAGCAGGATTGCTAGTAGCTTGTATAGCTGCAGAATGGAGTATAGCTGGCCATGCCACCCACCCAATCCTGCTTTGTTCATACAGTGTCTCCCAGCTGATCCCTTGCAGGCATGGCCAGCCGTAGTAGCTAGTACACCAGCTGAAAGTGATATAATACCTACTATAGAGCAGCCTTCCCCCCACCTGCTGTGGGGAAGAACAACCTAAAAGGATGTTGTGCAGTCATGTGACTGCAGAATAAAAGTTAAAAAAAGTTCTTCTTTATTTATGAATATAGCTACACAATACTTTCTGCAGGATTTTTGAGTCCTACAGTCACATTTTCAACATGTGTATGGTGCCCGCTTTTTATTACCCAACTATTTTATACAGGAACTAAGGCGACGAAGAGTGGAGGTCAATGTGGAGCTCAGAAAGGCCAAGAAAGATGAGCAGATTCAAAAGAGGAGAAATGTGTCTTCATTACCAGATGATTTGCTTAACTCTCCTGAACAGCAAAAGAGTCAACAGGTACCATTTATTTCTCATAAGTCTATACCGGTGACAAAGGAAGAGAAAATGCATCTAAAAATGTAATGCCATAGTTTTGGGTGCTTGGCTATTAAGTCTTTAATTTCCTGCTTGTGATTGTGTGTACACAGGAAAAGCCATATTGTCATGTGCATATTCTGTCTCTGCTTTGCAATAATACAATATGGTTGTAATTTACGATTGGTCTTCACAATGCAAATCTGAGTCAACCAATTCATTACAAAATGCACTCCCTATCTAGCAATTTGCTCATCAGTCTACTGGGAGGCAGTGACTGAAGAGTAACCACTGGAGGAAATGAAGAAATCTGCAAACATTGTATTCTACTCTACTTTCTCCTCTAGCGAGACTTTCTTTGTATACACTACAGCACACCGGGTTACCTCCTGGTGGC
Source organism: Nanorana parkeri (assembly GCF_000935625.1). Classification (NCBI taxonomy): domain Eukaryota; kingdom Metazoa; phylum Chordata; class Amphibia; order Anura; family Dicroglossidae; genus Nanorana; species Nanorana parkeri. The sequence continues at coordinate 249,823 of NW_017308122.1, read as the reverse complement.
TAAATACATAAATAAGACACATGTCTATTTACCTGGCATGAAAATGTATTTCTCCATTCTGGAGCTCTGACAAGTGGCACAGTCTAGAGATCTGAATATTCAAAGCAGTGAAGCAATACAACTGGGTCTTAACTGCCCCAGCACAGTGAATGAGCAGCACACTGAGCTCATATGTGTCTCTTCTTGACTCCCAGTTATTCAAGTCCTAGTTTCATTCCCAGTTTGCTGCTGAGCAGGGGATAAAAAAAAAATTAGTGCGAATATTATACATGTCCCTGTTCATATTTTGCGCATCTATCAAAGATAACGTCTTCATTTAATCTGGGACAGGTTCAGGCCCTGAGTTGGTAAACACATTCTCTTTGCACCTAAGACTGTTGGTGACATTGCACCTTTTGACCCGTCTTTGTGATTTAGCGGAGATCCCGAGTTGGGCCTTATTGGATTTTATGGATTCTCCTCTCCTGATCGTCTCTTTACTGTGGGTCCCCCCTCCATTTGGCCCAACTATGTCCCACACTCTCCGAATCTGCGACTTGGTGAAATGTTCTGGATCACTTCCTTTTGTCCTTCTGCAGCTCTGTCCCTCGCCTCCCTTTTCCTTCCTAGCAGGGACTCTTCATTTTCACTGGTGTGAAAATCACTGCTTTTGTGATGTCTATTCTTTCCTTACCCCTACGGGTGTTAGTCTTCAATTGCTTTGCGATTCCCATTTTATTCCTCTGCGCAAGCACTACTGCTACCTACAATTGCAACTTTTTGTTGTCCCTAATGTGCCTACATTCACCTCCTTACTCCTTGACCCCCTTTTGAACATAGGTGTAGGTATGACCCTTATAGTCCTGGTCTGATTTACCTTGTCTATTCCTTTTTAAACTCCCAAGCTGCATCTCCTGTACAACCATCTCACTGGGAGGCTGATGTGGATGCTCCCATTTCTTCTGCAGACTTTGGTTGGCCACAGCACGGTGTTCTGGGAACGTTCTAATTCTGGAGAATTAGTATAAAGTCCTTAACTGCTGGTATTACAATCTGACTAGGCTTGCTAGCTTTATGCCAGGTTACTCACCTCATTGCTTTTGGGGCTGCTCGGGGAGGGGCTCCATGTATCATATATGGTGGCCAGACACTTATAGATTAGGGTCTACAATCTTCTCTACCTTTTATCTCTGTAGATCTTGCTAGAGACCCGTGTGAAGCTCTGCTTTAAATAAGCCTGTTTCCAATCTGTCCAAACAGACTTCTAACTTGTCATTTCTTTACCCCTGCAAAGTTGGTGATGGCTAAATTATGGAAGCCCCCCACATTGAGTTTTTGAGGTGGACAAGCAAAAAACCGCAGTGGTTAATGATTGATGAAAACCTGATGGCCATTCTGAGCGATGCGCACGCTTCCTCCAAAATTTGGCAACCTTGGATATCCCACTTTCAACCTCCACGTTTTGACCTTGCTTTGACTCTTTAGCCCACCTTAACATTTTACAATATATAGGCTTCCCCTCGTGACTTTTTTTTTTTTTTCTCCTTTTTTGAGTTGTCCCTTTTCCTCTTTTTCTACTGTTCTCCTCTTCCCTTTACCTGGCGATCTCATATTTTCCCATCTACAAAACGCTATATAGGTGTGTTTAAACTCTGATAACATTGCTCAGTAATGTGACACCTTTATTTTCTTTCCATCGGCCTCTTGGTGTTTTTATATGCGTCTACCTATTTTTGGGTTTGGCCGTATTATCGGTTTGCAATTTTTTTTTTTTAGATCTTCAGCATTTTGTATGACTTTACAGCTTTGCTTGTCTTATTGGTACGGTGTGAGGTGTTTTTTTTATTGTTTTATGCGCAATAAATCTTTCAGTCTAAATTGCTGCATTTACTGCTACAAATCTCAGCAATACAGTAAACAGCATTGCAGAACACCATAATCTATAGAGGACTGGTGCAAGCGAGCTCTGGGCCAGTTTCTGTGCACACTGGTAGTACACGGCCCACACCAACTCTTCATTGATGGGCTGCTCCTGCCCTTTTGCCTCCCTGGATCTGACTTGACCTTCAATCCCAGCTATGGTGTAGAGAGCTCACCTGATCTCCCATGCCAGCTATGGGCAGTGGCGACTCTAGGAACAATATATAGGGGGGGCACATAAGATACCACAATCAAATCTGGGGGGCACTAATAATTTTCATTGCATGTCGCAACCGCAGGGCGCCGAGAGCTGATTTAATTGCGGATGGCATCTGTGCCCTGCAGTTCCGACATGTAGTCCAACGCCGCCCACAATCCTGAATACCACAACCGCCATCCGCAATTAAATAAGCTCTCGGCGCCCTGCGGTTGCGACATGCAATTAAAATTATGCCAGCTATGAGCCCTAAGTTTAGAGCTGGGCCTTTCGTTACTGACTGCCGTTTTCTTTGAATTCGTAAACCACTGCACATGACCTATTGTGAGGGACATGGCCTTATGCAAACATAAATATGACATTTTATTTTTCAGGGTCCTCAACTATCTCTGGAAGAAATAATAGAAGGTATTCATTCTGGAGATTCAGAGCTTGAGCTGAAGTGTACACAGGCTACAAGGTAAATAACAGAAGGTTTACTGAAAATGCTAAACCTTTGTTGGCATGAAGGTTGACATCAACGACTTAAAGCTAACGCCTTTTTATTTGATATTTTTGAGGGGGGTACAATCAAACCCCTTCAAATATGGGAAGTGGCTTGATTGTCAACACGTGCTAAAGTTAGTACAGAATTGTTTTATTGTTCATACATACATGCAAAAAAAACTAATGATGAAAACCACACGGGAACCATGCATGGTTAAAAGTAAGGACATTGAAGGAAATGTATCAAAGCTAAAGCAGACAAAATCTGGAGCAGCTGTGTATGGGAACCAATTGGCGCCTCTTTTTGAATCTGAACTGAACAAACTGAAGCTGATTGGTTAGTTTTTTATTCAACTGGGTTTGTTCTGTAATGTTGACAAATGTTTTCACTTGTATCTAAACCACTTCAGCTCAGTTTGGCCAGTAGTTTAAACAAGTCACACATTTTAATACTGTAATGCCTGCTGTGTCAAAAGTAAGGGAGGGTTAAAACTCGGCACCACTCCCCACCCCCCTGCATTGGGAAGATTTACATTAACTTCCTGTCCATGGCCATAAAGTGAATGAAATCCTTGGTCAGCAGGGTCACCAGAACTAGCGTCCCTGTTTTAGAAGTTGTACCATCTATTCCTGTTCTGGTCACAACCAAAGCCTAGGGAGGTTACACCCATCCTGGTGACCACTGAATGTGAAAGAATCCCAAACTGGGACAAACTGCAATAAAAAACGGTTCTAATCCCTCCCCGCTCTAGACAAAACTTTTGGCTTCAGTTGCATTTTAAAATAAGTGGTATATGAAATGTTCAAGTCTTGTGTCTGACTTCATACTCCTACTTGCAGGAAAATGTTGTCTCGTGAGAGGAATCCTCCCTTAACTGATATAATTGAGGCTGGACTAATACCAAAACTGGTGGAGTTCCTTGGATACCATGATAACAGCGTTTTACAGTTTGAAGCAGCCTGGGCCCTCACTAATATTGCATCTGGTACCTCTGATCAAACAAAAGCTGTGGTAGAGGCAAATGCTATCCCATCCTTTATAGCTTTGATCTCCTCCCCACATGCACAAATAAGTGAACAGGCAGTTTGGGCACTTGGGAACATTGCTGGTAAGTTACTTCTTCTTGCCTTCACAGAAGACTTTGCTGTTATTGCATCAGAAAGATCTTCAATAATTGCCTAATGCTTAATCTGTTGATTAGGGATACAGCCCTTTCTAGAACTAGGTTTGGGTTTAAATATAATTATGCATTTCATATTTTTCAAAAAAATAAATTGTACAGAGCACAATGCAAATGAAAAGTACCTGAATGGAACATAATTTTCCTAAGGGTGTGGAGTGGGAGTTGGGAACAAATTGGCCAGCCAGTGCATGCATTTTAGTATATTGAGTAATGCCTTTGCCAGATTTGCATTAGGATGCACATCTGGATGGCTAGGGCTTTATGTGAAATTTTAAGATGGATACCATTTGTTGGTTTGGAGGAAATTCCAGTTGTAACCTAAAGGGGCAATGCTGCCAAGAACTTTCAGTTTTTGATAGGTCAGTGATCCATTTAATTCATGGTTGTTTATCTGTCAGGAGGCAAAATTTACCTACAGTGGACTGTCCTACGCTTGCAAGTCCACCTCAAGGTGCCACTCTTGAAGCTTCACTTCTAGTTGGTCTACAGTCAATTAGATCCCCAACCTACTACAAGCGGTTAACAAGCAGCATGGTTTGCTGCAGAACCAATTAATTTCGAATGAAAAATCTGATGTGCACCTAATTTTAACATGTCGCGCTACAACACACCATGGTTATAAACGATACTAGGAATATCTTTTGCATTGAGATCATGCCAGTCTTTCAGTGTTCTGAAATGGACCAGGACTGCTGTCAGCTGAGGCTCCTGAGATGTAAACTAGGCAAAGTCAGAAAGAAGTGACTATATCTATACACCAAATACATTTTAATTGTTAATACATAAGAAAATTGACATGTTTTCAAGGATTTGTTTTTTGTGATCTGAAGTTTCTTACCTGGAGATCCTAGCAATAAAGCCACTTCAGTTGCAAGCTGACAATGGCTGGGACATGTAGTGCTGCTTTTGAGCTAGCACTGCAGGCTAACCCAGGTCTGGAGTAGCTTAGAAGCCTAGCTCCCAGACCTTCTGCTGAGGGAGATGGTGCTTAATGGGACAATAGAAAGCTGTACAAGGAGAATCTGCCCACCAGTAGCTCATTTGGTGGGCCAGCCAATTTAGGACACCCAATTGCCTTAGCAGGTCACTTGAAAATCACTTGGTCCAAGACCTGAGTGACC
>NW_017308122.1:237471-244857 GCF_000935625.1 Nanorana parkeri | reverse complement strand
CCCCCCCCGGGCCCCCCCCCCCCCCCCCCCCTTTGCTGATCATGGGGCAGTTGGGCCTGTGTACCCCTTGCTTTTAAAGGTCCATACCCCCCTCTGTGTTTAAGGCTATCAGCAAGAAAGCTTAATCTGTGCCTGATGTACTCTTGGAAGACTGTTTGGCATGTTAAAATTAAATGTGGGTAAGAAACCCTTTAAAGATGCATTTATTTGTACTGTTCTCTAATGCTCAATGGGCTGATGGCTATGGTTAGACTGTTTTGGTTTCAAACAGCGAAGGAAAGTGGTCAAGATCTTGATAGCATCGACTGCAATGTGTGAACGTAGAAAGTTTGTTAACAATCTTGACTTCACTTAGTAGAAGCAATTTTCCTATAATGTCAAAATAGTCAGCCCTGTTGAGAAAGCTGCTAGTATATCTAATGGCATAAATATTCTAAAAAATGGTCCCATAAGTTTTTAATTCATTGACATCACAGTCGCTCATTGGGTTTGCATATCGGGGTAGTGCCAGTATTAGATGGGGCGGTTGTGCTTTTCTGCCTCTTGATCATTGATGACACAGGTTACCTATAGTAGTGAGGTGCAATGAGTAGATATCCACTGCTGTAAAACTACAAATCCTAACATCTCTGGAACTGGCAGAGTATAGTGGAGTATAATTCTGACAGCTTAATGCTTCATTGAAAAACTTTAAATCGTAATATATAATCTTTTACAGGTGATGGTCCAATCTACAGAGACATATTGATCAGCTGCAATGTGGTTTCACCACTCTTATCCTTAGTGACACCACAGACACCGGTACATAATTTTCTACATGTTTCCAATCTTTTAAATACTTTTAATGCTGTTGGTGTTAGCAGATAGTAAGCATGCCAAGTCGGTCTGGCTACCAAATTACTAACTAAAGCCAAATTGAATGCTTTAGTTAGTAACTTGGTTAGTAGCCCCCAGCTAATCTTGCTGGCAGCCAAACAACTTTGCTTTCTGAGCACTCACGGAACGTTACAATTGTGTTGGATGAGATGAATCCATGATGGAATTCACCAGTACTCGCTTGTAATGTGCAAGAAGCATAAACACTTTTTTTTTTTATGCATCCGAGCCAACATTTCAGGGCCACGCAGGGTTACTATGTTGCCTTGGGGAAGGGACCCTGCGTGGCCCCCGAATGTTGGCTCTAGGACACGTGACTCGCCAAAAGTACTTATGCTTCTTGCACATTACAAGTGCTGGTGACTTTCATTATTGATTGGACTGTGGCACGGCACCATCTATGTCGTCACTTTGAGCACCAACAGCTATTTCGCATGGTCAAAGCGCTGCATGGAGTGCAGGTGATTTACTACTACAAGATGGATGAGACTATCACTGGTTACAATTTTGCAGTATAGAAAATTGTATACTTGGTAGTTGCCTGAAATGTTAAAGGAGAACTATGGGGTTAAGGCTTTTCCCCATAGTTCTCAGGGTAACGGGAGGACACAAACTAGCGACCTCCTGTCACCCTAGGCTCAGTATACAGCTCGCTGTAGCTCGCTGTATACTGAGACGCCACAGCTGAAGCGGATCCCGACAATTGTGCCGGGATCCGCCCAGCTGCGTGACTGACAGCTGGCTCTGCCTATCTAGAGGCAGAGCCAGCTGTACCTGCCCCCTCCCCCGTCCGTTCCGCCAGTCAGCGCTGGCGGATCAGGGAGGGGGGAATCAAGCCCGTCCCCTGTCACGGCAGAGAGCCGTAACAGGATCGAGAGGTGAGCGAACGCCGGTATGTCACAGGTCTGCTAGAACTATGAGGTGAGTGAAAATCACTCACCTCATAGTTCTCCTTTAAACTCACCCCGATTTGCTACTGCCTAAAGTTAAATCTCTCATGACGATAGTGCTGCTGGTGATCGAATTGCTTGTCTGACACGACCTTAGAGGTGAGCGAATAGACATGCATAAATGACAATTCAGTGCTTTTTTTTCAGAGCTAATTGGCAAGTTACAGCTTTTATATTGCATACAAATCTAAATTGTCAAACTTTAGCCAATCCGATTCTATTGGTGAGTACATCAGCGATACGACAGACATCTGATGCATTTCAAACATATAAGTGCCAGGATAGCTACCCATCATCCCACATTGCCAAAATATATGAAGAAATGTATAAAGGCATGCTCGTGCCATCTGACGTTACTCTTAATAAAGAAATTAGTCCAACCCAGCCCAACCTTTTGTGCAAGTTGAATATTTATTTAAATACTACTAGGCATTAAAGTGGATCTTTCCCCATATCTTTTTAAAATGGCAAACACCTTTTAGGAAGGTTTAGTAATGACCATCTACAAATATATATATATACTTCTAGATAATTGCCTTCTTTGTATTCTTTGCATACCTTATTTCTCTTCTTGACCAGTCTTCTGACAGTGGTCATGCTTACTAAGGGCAGATTACTAGCTATCCTATTACTTCCTGAATTTCTGGCACATGTGATCATGCACATCTCGGACGGAAAATACCTTTCCCTGAGATCTTGTGAGATTACAGATGAGATTTCCCAGCAATGCTCTGCTGATGACAAGGCATTGCTTTGGCAAACTGAAGTCATTTTGCCCTTTCAAAACAGGAAGTGAATGCTCTGCAAGTGTTTCAAAATCACAGCATTTTACACCTGACATGTTGTTAATCATACATATAAGCGGACTCGCATCAAATTCTACCAATGCATTCCTCTAAGATGTTTTTGTTTTTATGCAGGGTTTTCTTTATCTTTTCAGATTGGCTTTCTCCGGAATATTACTTGGACCTTGTCTAACCTTTGTCGCAATAAAAACCCATACCCACCAATTAGGGCTGTAAAACAAATTTTGCCACTACTAACACAGCTCCTCTACCATGAGGACAAAGAAATCTTGTCTGATACATGTTGGGCAATGTCGTATCTCACAGATGGGTCCAATGATAGGATTGATGTTGTTGTGACAGCTGGAATTGTAGACAAGATAGTGCAGCTAATGCACAGCCAAGAGCTCAACATAGTGGTAAGTAATCTTTAGTCATAATGATTTCACTCATTTTATGCCAGTATTATGGATGGGCCGAAAATGGCACTTTTTGGCAAAATGGCAAACTTTTAGCTGAAATAGCGTTGCATCTGTGCTTTCTTACCATGACTACAATATTTTTGTTTCTCTTTTCTTTCTCCACACTCAGACACCAGCTCTACGTACTATTGGGAACATAGTCACAGGAACTGACAAGCAGACCCAGGTAGCCATCGATGCAGGAGTCCTGTCTGTCCTGCCTCATCTACTTCGGCATTCTAAGCCTAGTGTTCAGAGGGAGGCAGCATGGGCTCTTAGTAATATTGCTGCAGGACCAGCTCCACAGATTCAGCAACTCATAACTTGTGGCCTCCTTCCTCCACTTATCGATCTTCTCAAAAAGGTAACTGGACTTTACCAAATGTATGTGTTTTTTGTTTTTTTTTGTTTGTTTTTTTTTCTGCAGGCAATTCACCTGTATTCCCTTGTGTAGATTTTTGAGTGTTATATCGCTTGTATTGCTATCTTCTTGTACTCTGGGCCGGATTTCCCACAAGGCCACCAAGGCCTGGCCTCAGGGCAACGGTGGTGTGGTATTCCTATCGGCCGACGCCTGGGACATGCAGTTCTGGGTGTTGGGCGGGCAGTGTTTTTGTTTTTTGTTTTTCTCCTACATTTTGCTCTGCTTCGGGCAACCAAAGCTAAATGTATAGCAGGGAAGCCACTTGTTTTTGTACAAGTGATTTCAGTGATGCCACCGAGATCACTTGTATGCAGCCTGCAGTTCTGTGTCTGACCCCAGAGAACCGGTCACCTCCAAATGCTATCACACAAAAGGTTTGTTCGCTCCTGTGTGACAACGATAAAGTTAAGTGACAAAAATAGGATACATAAAGAATTTATAAAATAAAAACATGATAAAGAAAATTATGAAAAATAAGTAAAAGATAATGAGAGAAATAAAAATTAAAGTTAAAAAAATAACAAACAAAAATAAAATAAAACCAACCCTGTTGCCCCCATCTGGTTGCTATACTTTTCAGTGAACAATGGTTAAGATGGTGTTTCTAAAGGGTCTTGTGGCTTGCAAACATTAAAGCCCAACTCCAGCCAAATTTGACAGGGGCATGGATTTAAATTATAATTTAGTTCTGAGGCCTGATGTTAAACTGAAAAATGTAATACAATGGAAATTACACAAACTGTGGTTAACCCCTTGCCATCCGCCCATCATAAAAATGTGGATGGCTAATGCTTACCCTTTGTTTTTCTTCTCTCCCCCTCCCCCCCCCTTCTGCTCGCTCACCCAGTTGCCAGCTGTTGCATAAAATTAGCCAATTGCTTGTTTGACCCTGCACTGTGCGGGCCCCCTCTGCTGCCAGTTAGCCCTCCCTGCAGTGCCCAGGACAGAACACTGGCACAGCGGCTACTAGGAGGAGAGATCTGCCTTTAGAGAGAAGGAGAGCAGCGGTGGGGGAAATGCTGAAGTGAGCAATAATTCTAGGGCCATTAATCACTGACATATCAGTAAAAGCTTTTAATGCTTTGCATATGGCCAATTTTGGGCATGGTAGTATTTTGCAATGACGCGGACGCACACAATTTTAAAGCTTGACATGTTTGGTGTCTATTTACCCGATGTGACCCCATCTTTTCTATTTGACCAAGAAATGGGGTCATGTTTTCTATTATAACGTAGGGGAAACAGGGGTTTTTTTTTGTGTGTGTGGGGTATTTTCTTTTCAAAATTTTAATAGATATATATCGATAGAGAGATAATACCACCAAAAGAAAGCTGTGTCCCCCCAAAAAATGTATAACTGTCATTTCAGTACAGCATTCAGTACAGCATAAATTTCAAAGTACCGCAGTGCTGAAAAATGGCCTGGGCAGGAAGGATTTAACACCCTGGTCAGCCAGTGGTTAAGGAGTCCAAATTAACTTTGATCATTCATGTGATCAAGCTGGATGATCAACAAACTTTGGGGCCTTTAAATCCCCCCTTCAACAGGGCTTAGATGTGCAAACATGTATGGACTTGTACATTAGAAAGACCCACTTACATTTTTGGTACTGTATAGTACTATAAGTCTAAACTGTACAAATTTAACTGGGTCATGAGTCCATAAAAGTTCAGGGAATTTTTAGCCCCCTAAAACATGTTGCCTGTCCTGCTTTATCTCATGGAACATTTTATTTGGACTCTTGGCACTAGTTTAGCTCAGTTTTGTTTGTCTGGAACAGAACCATAGAACAAAACTGGAAGGTTAATTGGCTCCTGTCTAAATTGGCCCTGTATGGGTGCATGTGAGATGAGGACCATAGACTGCAAGCTCCTTAAAGGCAGGGACTGATGTAAATGTGCAACTATGTAAAGTGCTGCGTAAATTGTTGGCACTATATAAAAAAACAGAGCTGCTGATTCTTTAAGAACAGACTCAAAGGAGCTATTCTGCTCCATGAATTAGATGAACGTCTGGTTAGATCAAATCACTGGGGTTAATTTAATAAAGGCAAACAGGCTGTTCACTTTGCAAGGGAATTGACACTTTGCGGGGGGATTTTTCCCTTACCTTAGTGAATGAGGTGAAGATCTGCTGACTTCAATCATCCAATCATGTACAAGCAACAGTTTTTAGTTTTTCTTGTTTGTGATTGGATGTTCTTTGCAAAGTGAATTTTTTACCCCATTCATAAGCTAATGGTGAATTCTCCTGCAAAAACTAAAGACCAATTACAGCCTAGGGGCAGTCCCTGCCGGTGGCCAAACCCCCCACCTGCTGACAAGTCTACAGTTTTTTGGATTGCGTCAGGAGTAAGGAGCTAAGAATTTTTTCTCGGTATTCTTACCTGCTTCTTCCAGATTTATTTATTTTTTTTCAGAGGATTCTTCTAGCAAGTGTTGTCTGGGCGACAGGCTGGATGTCTTGGATCCTTGGAGTCTCCTCTGGATGACCAGCGAGCGTATGCAGGCCCGCTGCGGTGGGTCGGCTGCGACGGCCCCGCTCCGCCTGTGGGTTCGTCCCAGGGGGGTGCATATGACTGGGGGTCTCGGCCGCCCAGTCACAGCACTTCCCTCAGGCTGCTGGCGCCGCGGCTGCGGTCGGGGGCGCCAGTTTCCGCAGCGCACCTGTGGTTTTTTTGATGTCCCCTGCGCTGCGTTCGGCATGGAGGGGGGTGCCTGGTCTGCGGATGGCCCGCATCCTCCTGGGGTATGTATGGGGTGGGGGGTCCGCTGGCGCGTGCCTGGATTCCTTGGCTCCTGCCCTCCCTCCTCCCCCCTCGGTCACCTTCTGGGTTCGCGTCGGGGTGTTGTGGCCCTGTGGGTCCTTACCTGGATGCACCAGGTCGGGTCATGGCGGATCTGGACCGGTGGAGGAACCATTCCTCTGCGTCAGGGGGCGGCCTGCGGGTGCTCCTGAGTGTTTCGGGGTCGGTCTGAGGTCCTGGTGCTGGCGGAGGCTTTTGGCCTCTGGCGCTGCTGGCCGCTCGGTTCCGTTCGCGGGGGCCGCTAATCGAGCCCCCGGCTTCGTTTGCGGCCTTCTCGGAGGCTGAGGCCGCCATCTTTGGTGTGGGCGCGTGCGCCCTCGGCCTGACGTCACTTCCGGTGTGCCGCTTCTGGGTCCCTTTACTTGCGCGTCACCCGGCCGGATCGGTCTTTCACGCCGGGACGCGTCGGGTGAGGACGCACTGGGACACTGGGAGTTCAGGTGATGTAGGAGGGTCATCTGCCTGCAGGTCTGTTGCTAGTGGCAACTGCGGCAAAAGGCCTAGGGGCGGTGTCTGCTGGGGTCTCCCTACTTGCCTGGGGCTCTGGTTTGGCATATATTTGCCGGGGACATGGATTGTGGGGACAAACTGACCGCAGTGCCCTGTGAGGGCTGCGGCCTCTCTTCAGGGACCTCTCCCACATCCCCCCCTTTGCGCAGCCTGTGCTTCTGCGCCCCTCTCCCAGTCTCCCTTGGTGTCTGCAGGGTCTTTGGGGGGGTCCGCTGGCGCAATGTTATCCTTGGAGGCTTTTTCCTCCACCATGGACAGTTTTTTGTGTCCTGTATGGAGCGCGCGCTGTCGCAGCGCCCCCCACGGAAGCGCGCTTTGCCGGCCCCCTCACCGGTCCTTTCTGGGGATTCTGAGGAAGAGGGGGAAATTTCTGCTGCGGCCGCGCAGCACGACCAGGGGGACTCCTCTCAGGCGGAGTCTGGTAGTGACGACGAGTCTGGGACCACCCTTATGGTCCAGGAGCGTGAATTGGTCACGGCCTTGGTTCGCGCTGTGCGGGAAACGCTGAAAATTGAAGAGACTCCGAGCTCTTCGGCGCTCCCGCCGGTTCCTTTTGGGACGCACAGGAGTAGG
>NW_017308122.1:230553-236943 GCF_000935625.1 Nanorana parkeri | reverse complement strand
GACCGGTGGAGGAACCATTCCTCTGCGTCAGGGGGCGGCCTGCGGGTGCTCCTGAGTGTTTCGGGGTCGGTCTGAGGTCCTGGTGCTGGCGGAGGCTTTTGGCCTCTGGCGCTGCTGGCCGCTCGGTTCCGTTCGCGGGGGCCGCTAATCGAGCCCCCGGCTTCGTTTGCGGCCTTCTCGGAGGCTGAGGCCGCCATCTTTGGTGTGGGCGCGTGCGCCCTCGGCCTGACGTCACTTCCGGTGTGCCGCTTCTGGGTCCCTTTACTTGCGCGTCACCCGGCCGGATCGGTCTTTCACGCCGGGACGCGTCGGGTGAGGACGCACTGGGACACTGGGAGTTCAGGTGATGTAGGAGGGTCATCTGCCTGCAGGTCTGTTGCTAGTGGCAACTGCGGCAAAAGGCCTAGGGGCGGTGTCTGCTGGGGTCTCCCTACTTGCCTGGGGCTCTGGTTTGGCATATATTTGCCGGGGACATGGATTGTGGGGACAAACTGACCGCAGTGCCCTGTGAGGGCTGCGGCCTCTCTTCAGGGACCTCTCCCACATCCCCCCCTTTGCGCAGCCTGTGCTTCTGCGCCCCTCTCCCAGTCTCCCTTGGTGTCTGCAGGGTCTTTGGGGGGGTCCGCTGGCGCAATGTTATCCTTGGAGGCTTTTTCCTCCACCATGGACAGTTTTTTGTGTCCTGTATGGAGCGCGCGCTGTCGCAGCGCCCCCCACGGAAGCGCGCTTTGCCGGCCCCCTCACCGGTCCTTTCTGGGGATTCTGAGGAAGAGGGGGAAATTTCTGCTGCGGCCGCGCAGCACGACCAGGGGGACTCCTCTCAGGCGGAGTCTGGTAGTGACGACGAGTCGGGAACCGCCCTTATGGTCCAGGAGCGTGAATTGGTCACTGCCTTGGTTCGTGGATCCGCCGGTTTCTCGCCTGAACAAGGCTACGGTCATCCCGGTGGAGGATTCGCCTTCCTTTCGGGATCCCTCGGATAGGGAGGCGGTGGCGCGTACTATGTACTCGGTTTCCGGGGCTCTGCTGCGCCCCGTGTTGGCTTCGGCCCTGGTCTCCCAGACTTTGACTGAGTGGATGAAGATGCTGCGTCAGGGTCTTGCGGAGGAGAACGTGTCTCCTGCTTATGTCGATCTGACGGAGCAGGTGGTGCAGGGTCTGCAATACTTGTGTAATTCGGCCCTGGATGCGGCCCCGTTGGTTTCGAAGCTATCTGTGTCGGCGGTTACTCTTCGGCGCCTCCTCTGGCTTAAATGCTGGTCGGCTGACCAGGCTTCCAAGAAGGCTCTGACGGAGCTCCCCTTTACGGGGGAGCGTCTGTTCGGGGCTACCTTGGATGAGATCATTAAGGATCTGACAGGCGGTAAGAGTACCTTCCTGCCTCAGTCGAAAAAGCCCAGGGACCAGCGGCGGAAGCCTGGTCCTTTTTCCGCTCACAAGCGGCTTTTTTGTCCGTCATGGCCGCAGCCCAGGAATGCCAAGCCCCAGGGTAAGCCCCCCTCGGCATGAAGACCTGCCCCCATCCCGGGATTCCAGGGTGGGGGGACGTCTTCGGCTCTTTGCGGGCCGCTGGCTGTCCCGCGTCTCCGACACCTGGGTGCGGGAATTGGTGTCCTTGGGCTACAAAATCGAGTTTCTGTCGCGTCCCGAGGAAAAGTTTTTTTTTCCCTTCCAACATCCGTCTCCCTCCACAGCGCCTGGCGGACCTTCATGGCGCGGTGGCGGGTCTTTTGTCCCAAGGGGTGGTGATTCCGGTTCCCTCCTCGGAGAGGTTCAGAGGATTTTACTCAAACCTGTTCACGGTGCCAAAGAAGGATGGGGTTCGTCCCATCCTGGACCTCAAGCGGTTGAACGTCTTTGTGCGCGTTCGCCGGTTCCGGATGGAATCGATCCGCTCTGTGGTGGCGTGTCTTCACCAGGGGGATTTCATGGCCTCCCTCGACATCAAGGATGCCTACCTTCACGTTCCTGTTTGTACCTCCCACCAACGCAACCTTCGCTTTGTGGTGGGGGACGACCATTACCAGTTTGTCGCTCTGCCCTTCGGTCTGGCGTCGGCACCTCGGGTGTTCACCAAGGTGTTGGCCCCGATCTTGGCCCTGTTGCGTTTGTCGGGGGATCTCAGTGGTAGGGTACCTGGACGACCTGCTGAAGGCGGAGTCTCATTCCTCTCTGGTGGCGGATCTGGCGATCGCCGTACGGTCATTGGAGGAGTTCGGCTGGCTCCTGAACTTCCAGAAGTCTTGCCTGGTACCGACCACTCGGTTGGAGTATCTGGGGTTGATTCTGGACTCCACCTCGGCGCGGGTTTTTCTACCCCCCGAGAAGCTTCTGAAGCTTCGCTCGCATGTGGCGCTACTGCAGACACGTCGATGGTCAACGATCCGGTCTTGCATGCAGGTCCTGGGCCTCATGGTGGCTTCCTTCGAAGCGGTGTCTTACGCTCAGTATCACACGCGGGTTCTGCAGAGGACCATCTTGTCGCTGTGGGACAAGTCCCCCTTGTCGCTGGACCAGGCGGTTTAGTTGTCTCGGGGGGCGAGGGCCTCCCTGGTCTGGTGGCTTCGGTCTCCGTCCCTGGTGTTGGGCAAGTCCTTCCTTCCCATTCACTGGTCGCTGGTCACCCACGGATGCCAGCCTGTTGGGCTGGGGTGGAGTCTCAATCGGCGGGTCGATCGGTTCGTGGCCAGGACCCAGGATGCTTGGGCGGATGTGGTGGACGCCCTGGTGGCGCCGTGGGATTGCTACGGTCTGATTTACGCATTCCCTCCACTGTATCTGTTGAGTCTTCTTCGCAGGGTCACGGAAGGCGTCCCGGTCATCCTCGTGGCTCCGGATTGGCCGAGGAGGGTGTGGTACGCAGATGTGGTTCGGTTAGTGGCGGATGTCCCCTGGCGTCTGCTGCTCAGTCCAGATCTTCTGTCTCGGGGTCCGGTGTTCCATCGGTCTTTACCGTTGTTGGCTTGACGGCGTGGCTATTGAGAGCCAGGTGTTGAGGGATCGTGGTCTCTCGGATGCGGTTATCTCTACGATGTTGCGGGCTCGCAAGCCTGTGTCACGACGGATTTACCATCGAACGTGGAAGGCTTATTTTGCCTGGTGTGAGTCGGTGGGATTTCCGCCTCGTTTGTTTTCCGTTGCCAGGATCCTCGCCTTTTTACAGCGGGATGTGGATCAGGGTTTGGCCTTGAGTACGATCAAGGGCCAGATTTCGGCCTTGACTGTCCTTTTTCAACGGCCGATAGCTTCCAACGCCTTCGTTCGCACTTTTGTGCAGGGGGTCACGCGTATCGTTCCCCCTGTTCGCTCCCCGTTGCCGCCGTGGGATTTGAATCTGGTGCTCTGTGTTGCAGGAATCTCCCTTTGAGCCTCTGCGTGACATTCCGATTCTGACTCTCTCAAAAAGTGGCCTTTTTGGTGGCGGTCACCTCTATCCGCAGGGTTTCGGAATTGGCGGCTCTCTTGCTCGTCCCCGTTGCTGGTGGTGCATCGGGACAAGGTGGTTCTGCGGCCGTCTTTCTTGCCGAAGGTAGTTTCGGCTTTCCATCTCAATGAGGACATTGTCCTGCCTTCCTTGTGTCCAAAGCCTGTCCACAGGAAGGAGAAGGCGCTGCACTGTCTGGACGTGGTCCGCGCCATCCGGGTTTATTTAAGTGCTACGGCTGCGTTTCGGGAATCTGATTCCCTGTTTGTCGTTGCAGATGGCCCCCGGAAGTGCCATCCGGGTTTATTTAAGTGCTACGGCTGCGTTTCGGGAATCTGATTCCCTGTTTGCCGTTGCAGATGGCCCCCGGAAGGGCCAGGCTGCCTCGTCGGCTACCATCTCTCGATGGATTCGCGACACTGTCTCTCAGGCGTATGCTATTAAGGGGCGTGAGCCTCTTTCTGTTACGGCCCATTCTACAAGGGCTGTTGGGGCATCTTGGGCTTTTCGTCATGGTGCCTCCGTTTCTCAGGTTTGTAAGGCCGCGACTTGGTCTTCTGTTCACACCTTTGCCAAGTTTTAGAAGGTGGATGTTTTGGCATCTGCGGATGCTGGTTTGGAGCACAGTAATCCCACGGTCATTGAACCAGGTTTTGGTGCTTTTGGCAGTGTGGGCAGGTGCCAAGTCCTGCTGGAAAATGAAGTCAGCATCCCCATAGAGCTCGTCTGCGGAAGGAAGCAGCCCCTCTCCGCTTTGATACATCACTTTGGGAACATCCAACTTCTTTTGCAATTACCTTTTTTGAGGCTTTCCCTCCTTTTATGGAGGGTGTCAATGATGGTTTTCTGCACAACTGTCAGGTCAGCAGTCTTTCCCATGATTGTGATTCCTACTGAACCAGACTGAGACCATTTAAAGGCTCAGGAACCCTTTGCAGGTGTTACGGCTTAATTAGCTGATTAGAGTGGGACACTTTGAGCCTAGAATATTGCACCTTTTAACAATATTCTAATTTTCTGAGATTGTGGATTTGGGGTTTTCAAGAGCTGTAAGCCATAATCATCACAATTATGACAAATCACGGCTTGAACTATCTTGCTTTGCATGTAATGAGTCTATCTCAGATATTAGTTTCACCTTTTAGTTGCATTAGTGAAATAAATGAACTTTTGCACGATATTCTAATTCGAGTTTCACCTGTATATCGACAAAAACCTCCAATATAGCCCTCTAGTACTAGGAGATGCCCGGGGACAAAAAAATATGTAAAACATTATTAATATTGCATATAATTTACTACTTGGGAGAGGAGAGAGACTGACAAGTCGCAACTCTCTGCAGGGAGAGGATCGGAAAATAAATCGGCTATGTGTGTTCGCTGACTTCCCAATCAATAGAGCCAACCTGTGGCCGCTTCACTGTCACAGGACGGCTTGAATTATGGGGATGAGCGTTTGTCACTCACCCCATAATTTTCCTTTTAAGGCTAAAGGAGTATACAAGTGTACAGTAATGTGGGTGTGCCAATTACACACCTAATTTGACAGGAAAATTACTACACCTCTAAATGCTAAGACTTAAAATGTGGTAATCTAATGCATTTTAAAATCTGCAAAATGTGGCTACACAAACCTTTTCTATTTTCCATTTAGGGTGACTTTAAAGCGCAGAAAGAAGTGATTTGGGCAGTGACAAATTACACAAGTGGAGGCACTGTAGAGCAAGTTGTACAGCTGGTCCATTGTGGGGTGCTGGAACCACTGCTTTGTCTCCTTACTGTCAAGGACAGTAAAACAATACTGGTTATCCTAGATGCTCTTTCTAATATATTTCTGGTAAGTTTCCATTAGCTAAGTATATTCAAAAAGAAATGTAGTGTCTTTGCATGTAGATTTCTGATTGGGGTAAATTTATAAAATATTGGATCGGAGTTTCCGTACTGAGAACTTGCAGCCAGGTGATGAGTGCAATTCTGTAATGTGTTGTGACAAGAAAAGGTAAACGCACTGAAAGACTTCCACTGACTGTGTATGTAGCCAAATCCATAAACTTAATGTGACACATGCCTTAAACTGAACACAATGCAAAATCCAAACTGATCTAGTAAGGACCTGAAACACAAACCAGTTTTGCAACATGAATCCATGAATAATTTTAAACATTGCTGAAGTTCACAAATTATAAATCTGTTTTTAAATGCCAAGTGTTTCCTTTCCTAGCAGAATTGAACATCTCAGAGAAACCTTTTTCTTATTGCCCTTTCTTCCCATGTTTTGCCTATTTACTTCTCCCCCTTCCTCCACAGCTGCCTTTTTTTTAATCTGCACCCTCTGTTTAGAATTTCAAAAGATGCACCCCAAGTCTGCACAGTGCATGTTTGGGACTTGACCTGCAGCTAGTCAATAGTGGGAGGGGGCTGTACAATAGAAGGTGAAATAAAAGGCAGAATAAAGGGAGGCCATAATTCAAAGTGGGTAACTATGGCAAGAGTACGTGGTGTGGGGCAGTAAAAGCACTCTGTGGGTACACTCACTTTGTGCAATGGCACTTGTATTGGTTTTAGTCGTTTTATCTTTAAGTACCTGAATTAGTGTTGGGAGCCATGGTCATGTCTTTCGACTCCATACTCAGACCTTGGATACACAGTACATTTTCCCTGGTGCCAACACTGTTATAAGGGTATTGGTTCCTCAAATGTATTGGTGTAAAAGGGGTTCTGTTTTTTTCTTGTCTATCATTTTTATGACCCTCTGTGGGTGTGGTGGGGCAGCCTGCCCTTTAACTCTTTGACCTGCTGAATTCAGGGATCATGGCTACGTTTTAACTTTGGATCTTAATGCACAGGGTCTCAAACCCAGGAGACTGCAAGTACTGTAATATTTGCTTATGCACATGATACATCTTCTGTTTCTTTAGGAAACTCAGCTGAAGGTCTGCTGGCTCCCCTCCCTAGGTCCTGCCACTA
>NW_017308122.1:193309-230543 GCF_000935625.1 Nanorana parkeri | reverse complement strand
CCCCGACGCCCCTCCCCCGCCCCCCCCCCCCCCCCAACCTGTTTTAAGCGCAATAACAATTTATTCCGCCCTCCAAACCTGTTTCGATACCCTAACAAATGGCAAAGGCAGGTATCTTTGCCAAATGTCAGCTTTACAACAATGTTTACATGGCTCCCAAACTTTAAGCCATTGCCCTTAATCTCAGACAAATTGAACAACTTTGCGATGGGCATACTTGTTGTTGTCAGTGACTTAACTGTGTCCTGGAACCTCACCTAGATTAATCTGCCACAAATCACAACTTTCTCTGTATATTAAGTTACATAGCTGCCGTCTACATAACCAGGTCATATTTGGCGTATACTTCACCTCCCCGAAAAGGACTTCCCTTTATCAAACCCACATCATTGCTATCGAAATAGTGTGTGTGTGTGTGTGTGTGTGTGTGTGTGTGTGTTCCCCTTTACTTAATCAACAGCCTGTAGCCCAAATCTGTACTGCATTATGGTCTTAGGCCCCATTCACACTGAGCGATTTACCGCGCGGTAATTCCCGCAATATCGTGGCTATTTACCGCGCGATATCGCTCTCAATGCATGGCAATGGGGCTCTGTCTGTCCCTGTCGTGCATCGCTACAGCAGGACCCTTTTTGGAGCGGATCTTGCCGCGATTCTAGCTTGCGCAATGCAAGCATTTGTGCGATTTGCGACTCGCTCAATGTGAATGGGGCCTTAATGTCTATCTCTAAATGTGAAACTCCTGGCCAATAGGCTTAAGACATACAATTCTGTCTTATCCATAGAGAGCAGATTGGCTCTGTCCCGGGCCAAAAGACCCACCACAATACTATAAAGACACTGACCCTCCATTATGCCAAAAACGATTCCCCATTTTACAGATGATTGAATGCTCTTTCAGCATCTTTATTGGCATTTTCTGCTCTACCTGTACAAAATGGAATGCCCACCCGTTTCCACATTGCTACAAACAAGATCCTTCCTCTCATAGGGTTTGCTACAGAGCTTGGAAGTCTTTTTTTTTTTTTGCTTTGTGCAAGAGTGTTTTTGAATTCAAGAAAATTCAGTAAGTCAGGTTTTGGCTTTCCTCCAATCTGCTCTGGATAAAAAGTTGGCCTCAAGTAGGATTACGGGCCAAATTTTGGCTTTAACAAAATGAGAAGATAAGGGTCCTTGGAACAGAATCATTAAAGGCTTTCCTGAGGTTATTTCGTCCTTTCATCTTAGTTTGTGGTTCTGGAAAAACATGAGGGCAACACAATATATTGACTCAATCTTTACCTTTTTTTGTTGAATGTTGGTAAGGACTTTATGAATCTACCTAGACACTACTACTTTTTGTTGGGACTGTTTATTCCGACAGGATCCTGCAGAGGTTTCGTAAATTCAACAGGTCATTCTACAAGCTTATGGTAGTAAAGATAGGTTCCCCCCCCCCCCAACCTGTTTTAAGCGCAATAACAATTTATTCCTCCCTCCAAACCTGTTTCGATACCCTAACAAATGGCAAAGGCAGGTATCTTTGCCAAATGTCAGCTTTACAACAATGTTTACATGGCTCCCAAACTTTAAGCCATTGCCCTTAATCTCAGACAAATTGAACAACTTTGCGATGGGCATACTTGTTGTTGTCAGTGACTTAACTGTGTCTGCAATAACAATTTTTTCCTCCCTCCAAACCTGTTTCGATACCCTAACAAATGGCAAAGGCAGGTATCTTTGCCAAATGTCAGCTTTACAACAATGTTTACATGGCTCCCAAACTTTAAGCCATTGCCCTTAATCTCAGACAAATTGAACAACTTTGCGATGGGCATACTTGTTGTTGTCAGTGACTTAACTGTGTCCTGGAACCTCACCTAGATTAATCTGCCACAAATCACAACTTTCTCTGTATATTAAGTTACATAGCTGCCGTCTACATAACCAGGTCATATTTGGCGTATACTTCACCTCCCCGAAAAGGACTTCCCTTTATCAAACCCACATCATTGCTATCGAAATAGTGTGTGTGTGTGTGTGTGTGTGTGTGTTCCCCTTTACTTAATCAACAGCCTGTAGCCCAAATCTGTACTGCATTATGGTCTTAGGCCCCATTCACACTGAGCGATTTACCGCGCGGTAATTCCCGCAATATCGTGGCTATTTACCGCGCGATATCGCTCTCAATGCATGGCAATGGGGCTCTGTCTGTCCCTGTCGTGCATCGCTACAGCAGGACCCTTTTTGGAGCGGATCTTGCCGCGATTCTAGCTTGCGCAATGCAAGCATTTGTGCGATTTGCGACTCGCTCAATGTGAATGGGGCCTTAATGTCTATCTCTAAATGTGAAACTCCTGGCCAATAGGCTTAAGACATACAATTCTGTCTTATCCATAGAGAGCAGATTGGCTCTGTCCCGGGCCAAAAGACCCACCACAATACTATAAAGACACTGACCCTCCATTATGCCAAAAACGATTCCCCATTTTACAGATGATTGAATGCTCTTTCAGCATCTTTATTGGCATTTTCTGCTCTACCTGTACAAAATGGAATGCCCACCCGTTTCCACATTGCTACAAACAAGATCCTTCCTCTCATAGGGTTTGCTACAGAGCTTGGAAGTCTTTTTTTTTTTTTGCTTTGTGCAAGAGTGTTTTTGAATTCAAGAAAATTCAGTAAGTCAGGTTTTGGCTTTCCTCCAATCTGCTCTGGATAAAAAGTTGGCCTCAAGTAGGATTACGGGCCAAATTTTGGCTTTAACAAAATGAGAAGATAAGGGTCCTTGGAACAGAATCATTAAAGGCTTTCCTGAGGTTATTTCGTCCTTTCATCTTAGTTTGTGGTTCTGGAAAAACATGAGGGCAACACAATATATTGACTCAATCTTTACCTTTTTTTGTTGAATGTTGGTAAGGACTTTATGAATCTACCTAGACACTACTACTTTTTGTTGGGACTGTTTATTCCGACAGGATCCTGCAGAGGTTTCGTAAATTCAACAGGTCATTCTACAAGCTTATGGTAGTAAAGATAGGTTTGGCAATGTTTGGATACAACTGACTAAACCCAAACTTCTGCAGAGGGTACAAACGCCCACCCCCCTAAAGAGTGGGGGTTGTCTTCATTGCGAAGACTTGAGTCTTGGCAGGTTTGACCAAGACTTGCGTTTTTGTATGGGTACTCATATCATCCGTTGAAGAATTTGGAGTCAAAAGCAACACTTCCAACTCCTCACCGCCCACCTCCTGCTCGGAAAATGGAGAACGAGCAATGTCCCCATCCGACTGGTTTCAGAGGGAGCCAGAGAAGGACTCTTTTACATCCTCTGCGACTGGACCCTTCTATGGCAAGAAATCTGACCCATGAAAATTGACCTTGAGGCTGCAAAATCATCCTTCCAAAGACGGGACGAATGAGACTCAGCTGATGAAGCAGACCCAACGAAGGGCAAGACATTAAAGGGTGAATTAACAGATCAGGTGAATCATCCAGTGTCCGGGGAACCACTAGGTAACCCACTATGCCCATTGGCATACTAGATCCTCTTTGGGGCAGAGAGTAGATCAAAAGATCAGGTCCCCCCTCCCTGCTGGGCAAAGCTGCGCTGTATACAGATCAGGGCTGGATGGAGAAATCTAGAAAATCCTTTGCGGAAATTCAGGTCTCTTTACTCTTTACCAGGGGTAGCCTAACTTTGGCCCTCACAGCTGTGATGACTACAAATCCTGTCATACTTGTGGCATTTAGTTTTGCAATGCCTCATGGGTTTTGTAGTTCACCACAGCTGGATATCTGAAGTTTGGCTACCTATGCTCTATACAGTATTTATGGTTTCAAAGCCCCAGTGGATGATTCAGTCACAATCTGGCTCTAGCTACTGTTTGTTATACCTAAAACTTGATTCTGCTTACATTTTTAAGGGCCACATCCATTTTAACTGTCCCTTTTTTTTAGGTGGGAAACGAAAAATAGAAATCCACGTTTCCAACCAACTTTCCTTGCTGGTACTCGCCATTTTCTGTTTTTCCAATGTTTCCTATGGATTCTTTAAATCTGTTGTGACTTGGCAATCTATTTACCATTGTTGTCTAGCGTAAACCTTTTTGATCTGTTATAGGCTGCAGAAAAACTGGGTGAGCTGGATAAACTGTGTTTAGTAGTGGAAGAATTGGGAGGCCTAGAGAAAATAGAGGCTCTGCAGACACATGACAATCATATGGTTTACCATGCAGCCTTGGCTCTTATAGAAAAATACTTCTCTGGAGAGGTAAGGTGTGCGTGTGTCCCTGTCCATAAATCAAACTAAAGGTAGCAATAAATCTCAATGTTGAAAGGGTTTAAATATACTATAGTGTGAAAAAGTACTCTTTGAATGATATGCTTTTTGCAGAGGACCTATCGGGACATAATGGTCCTTAGCAGGTCTTTAACATTTTAGGTAAATACCTCAGCTAAACACATGAGATAAGTGTCATTTATTTTAAACCTAAAGCCAAAGGAGAAATTATGTGTGAAAAAAAACACCTAAGTACACCCTTACTGCTTCTGTAGGAATTTAGAGGCTAAGTAGCAGCTGGGTGCTGCTAAGCAATGTCTTTGCTTAATTGATCAGCAAGTCTGACAACCTCCTATAAAAGCTGAAGTTTTCAGTTTGCTGGTCTGGAGCATTCAGGTTTGTTGGCACAATGCCAAGGAGCCAGGATATCAGTAATTATCTTGAAGAAACCATTGTTGCCCATTAATCTGGGAACGGATATAAGGCAATTTCCAAATTATTACAAATTCATTCTACAGTGAGGAAGATGCACAAGTGGAAAACAGACCGTTGACTTATCTTCCCAGGAGTGAAAGTCCCAACAAATTCACCCAGAAGTCAGATCATGCAATGCTCAAATTGCAAAAAAAAACATGAGTTTTCTCAGACTCTACAGGCCTCAGCATCTTGCATTCCATGACAGAACAATTAAAAAGACTGAACAAGTGTGGTTTGTTTGGAAGTGCCTCCTCTCTGAAAACTTAAGCCATGCTGTCATTTTTATTTAATGCTGCATCTGAACAAACCACAAGACTTCTGGAACAATGTCCTTTTTGGACAGACGAGACCATAGTGGGAATGTTTGGTCATAATGCACAGTGCCACGTTAATTGGGGAGAGACATGGCATATAGGCTCAAACGCCTCATACCAACTGTCAAGCACAGTGGTGATGAATTGATCTTGTTTAGCAGACACAGGATCTGGGCACCGTGCAATTGGGTCAACAATGAACTCCTCCTGTATTCTACAATCAAATGTGAGGCCATCTGTCTTGACCGCTAAAGCTTGGCTGAAATTTTGTCATGCAAGAGGAAAATGATCCCAAGAACACCAGCAAATCTACAACAGAATTACTGGAAAAGAATAAAGGTGTTGCAATGGACCAGTCAAACTCCTGACCTCCAATGAACAAACTGTAAAGTGGGCCAAAATTTCTCCATAATGCGAGAGACTGGTCGTCATGCAGAAAACGATTACTTCGTTATTGCTGCCTAAGGTGAATCTATAAGGTGTACTTGGTTTTCCACACATGGCTTCATTTTTTTTTAGCTTATTTTGTCAAATAAATGACACGGTGTAATGTCATGTGGTGGTCATCTGAGGCTGTTTTTACCTAATTTTAAGATCGGCTGAGGACTAGGTTATGTCCTGATACGTAAAACAATAGAATTCAAACAAGGTGTACTTTAATAACACTGTTTTTATACAGTCATGTGAAAAAGTGTAATGGTGCAGTTACAAAAAAGGGGGGAAACAATACAAAATCCCTGTAGAGTACGCTGTCTAAAAACTGGACCTGAACCAGTGGCTTAAACTCTGCAAGGCAGATGTGCTAACTGCCAAGCTACTGTTCTTTGTTATTTCATGTTATATTCATAAATTCCATACAGATGAGGTCCTGGTTCTAAAAACATTCAATAAGGTGAACATCTAAATGCTATTCATTGTGGATAGGAAGCAAATGATTCTCATGTGTATGAGGGCAAAGTTACCTTTTTGTGAGAAATAATGCACGTGGACTACAATCCCTGCAGCTTGAAAGTTTGTCTGTGAAAGGACAGTCAAAATGGCAAATTGTGCTGAGATATAGTAAACAGAAGTTGGTTGATAGTCTTAATCTGGCCATACACCTATCTGCTTTTTATGCATATAACATGTTGGTCAACTTAGACAGGCCAATCCTCCCACCAGCATGTCTTCAGAGTGTGAGAGGAAATTATACAAAATCCATAAGGATCCATGGCTGAACCTGAACCAATGGAACCTGAACCTGGAACTTGCAAGGCAGATGTGTTGACACCAAGCCACTATGCTGTTCTGTATAGGATATACAGTATGAACAGAAACATGGCAAACATTGCTCTGAGGTTCCGGGTAAAGGTGGCCATACACCTTAAAACCACCGCAAGACCTTAGTCTTGTGATGGTTGTAAAGTGATTAACAAAACGTACGATCTGCCCATCTTGGACAGGCAGATCGTACTCTCGATCATCGCAAGCCTGCCCCCCTGAGGGGCGGGCTTACAATGACTGCAAACGGGCAGTGTGTGCGTGCGCACACTGGCCCGTTTGGCAGTTGTCGAACCAGCAGGCCACTAACTCGCTGAGAATCGTACGATTCCCGGCGGGTTTTCTAGCATGCTGGTTCGACGGAAGACGTGCGATCTACTGATGTAAATGCAATCAACACCTGGTTGTGACAAATTATGTGGATTGGAGTGACATTCACCATAGTACCAGAAAATGTTTTGTACCAGTCATTCTGAATTGAAAAGCAGGTCAGATGTCCAGTGAAACGTCTTCAAGAAAAGTACAGCAAGTCCAGTTGCCTTGACTTATGTTTTACAGATATACTGCTGGATTGTATTTGTAGTGCTTATTAAAGTGTAAATAAGGGCAGAAAATGATATGACATGATCCATGTAGGAATTGAAGCACCACACCAATAGTCCAGAAATAACTTTACTCCACTAGGGTCAGGAGAATGTGGATTGTAGTAACATTCACCATTTTTATTCCCAGATAATTTTTTGTACAAGTCGTTCTGAATTGAGAAAGCTGGTCGGATGTCCAGTGAACATTTTCAAGAAAAATACAGGAAGTCCAGTTGCCTTGACTTATTTTTTTTACAGATATACCATGACCTGGATGAATGAGAACCTTCAGACACAATCCAGCAGTATAGCATTTTATCATTAACCAGTTTTTTTTTTCCCCTTCTCGTCCCCAGGATTTTTCATAAACTCAATTTTTAATTTCCTAAATGGCATTTTTTGTGTATTCTCACCATTTTGTATTTCTGTATTGTAGGAGACTGATGGCATGGCTGTCCTGGAACCAGAAGCCACTAAAGAAAGATATGCATTTCAGGCACCAAGTGCACCCAAGGAGGCTTTCAATTTCTAATGCCTAAAGGTCTCATGGGGGGAGAATGGTTGGAAAGTTCAAAAGCTGGGAGTTGTGAATAACAATGTTGCAATAAAGCAGTATTTGTAGAATGTGTGGTTGTTTTGTTTTTTTGGTGGAGTGTTTGCGCTTATTTGGCAAAGTCAACATTGCATAGTGGTAAAAGTTTTTTTTTGTTTTTTACTAAGATGACTCCATACTGCATATATACGTATGCACAATAATTAGATATGTGGAGGTAGTTTATATGTAGCTTCCTTCTGGACAGCGGTCTGATATTTACATCCTGCCTATACCCTAGGTGGGCAGTATACAGCAGTTTGAGGCTGCTGAAATGTCTCCATTCCATTGTGGGCTAACAAATGGAGATGTGTCTGGAGCATAGCTCCCTGGGCCCCCCTCATATTTTGGTATCTAAACTCTGAGTTTAGTGTCACTTGACATTTTGGTTGGGGTCAGTTCTAATTAGGTTTGGAGACTAGATTTGGGTTTTGGCTGTTGGGTTTGTTTTTTTTTTTTGCTTCCTTTATTACAAATTTAAACTTTTTGTTTTTTAGTTTGATCGTGGAGAGGGATTAGAACGCGCTGTCTCCCAATTAGGGAGATTGACCCTCTTTTTGTCCTGGTTACCATTGTCCCTGAAAGTGAAAGATCCCAAATTTTGGGTTATCACAACTGGAAAAGATGGGATAGCTTCTGATGGGGACAGTAGTTCTAGTGACCCTGCCCAGGATTGCCCTCAATTCAGAAGGATTTCCGGTTGTGACTTCTGTAAGTAGGGATGTTCCGATGCTTGGCATTTTCACGAACTACCAGGGCTGCAGCGGCTGGCACTGGGCCATGGCGCTCCACCACTGTCCCGAAATCATTAGTCTGTATTTTAGAAAAAGTGTCACATGACACTAAAATGTATCAGTAATTGGTATCTTGAGTACTTGGACAAGTACCGGTACTGAGTTTTGTTTTTTGTTTTTTCTTGTCTAGTCTTGGAGCTGGACAAGTATCGGTACTTGTACCTGTACCAAATATGGTAGAGGGCAAAAAAGCAGACCGGTTTCTAATCCTCCCTTACTCCAAAACTAAAACAAAAAAAATGGCTTTGGTTCTACTTCAAAACAGGAGTTGGGCATATATACAGCTATTTAAAACACAAACTTGCAGCAAAAACCCAACTCCACTTGGATAACATCAATGGTGAACTCCACTCTGCCTCTCCTTGGCTCTTCCACCTTTTCCAAAAGATCCTTCAAGGCAGTATTTAAAAAAAAAAAAATAGTTTCTGGAAGTTTAGACCGGTCATGTGATGCTGCATACGCAGTTGTGGGGGTTTGTACAAGTGTAATTTGGCTTTAATGCAAGACAAAAGAATTCCAGAGCAGAATGGGTTATCTACAGAGAACATGCTGCCTCTCATTGAAACCTTTGTGAAAAACAAAACAAAAACCCAAGAATTGATTTTACAGCTCTGTATAAAAAGATAATGGGAAACCTATACCGGTTTGGGGGTCAATATGTTGAAGTTTAAAGGGCTAAGCAGCCATTCAATTAATCCATCTCATGAGAGCTTACAATCTACCAGGAGGGCAATTAATAGCCCTGGGATGACATCACTGGAATCGGAATTCTTAGGTACTAGTTCAGTATTGTGGAACATTCTCATACGTGGAGAGTCCCGAGCTGTGACATGGAGACTGATGAAGAACCGAGGAGGACTCTGGATGACAATGATGCAATGTGCAAGTTGGGTATTCGCCCAACGACTTGTGTTTCGGGGGGGGGGGGACCCAACGACTTGTGTTTTGGGGGCACCCAACGGAGCACCACTGCAGGCAGATCCTGTTACATTTTGCTGATTTACTTTGAAGGTCAAAGTGCTATTTATGAAAAACAAATCTAATTTCATTGTTTTGTTTCTCTACATCCTCCAACTGCAAGAAATTGGCGGTTGATTAAGCGGAAGAACAGAGCGCAGTTCCCCCGCAGTAAGGCAGTTGCTGCTCTCCTGGAAAGCGCTAATAAGGGGTTTGCAGAACACACGGTGCCTTTCCCTACTTTGGAGAAGAGGATGCTGGGAGGATTTGCGAGGGGGGGGTGGATCCCGTGATTTATATTTATTTTGTATTTGTGTATAGAGTATATCGTATGTTATAAAATACACTAATCTATGCAAAGAGCCGTATTCCAGGGAGAGATTGTAAATCCTCTTTATTTGGTTGAATTATAAAGGCTGATAAGTATAAAAATAAAGTAAATTGCAAATAAAAATGAATCATCATGTATCAGTCCACTTATAGACACAATGGGCAGACTCTATGCCATTCCAACTTATTACACTTACAGGATTGTATTTCATCTTGATGATCATCCAAGAATTTTGTAATTCTTGTGGTATGAACTCTACTGCCAAAGTCATAACATCAAACACTTGTTTAATATCTGCATGTTCTTTATTTTAAAATCATCATTCTATACAAATTGAATAGGAACAATCTTGAACCTGAGCCCCTTTTGTGACTGTTAAAAACAAGTTACAATCAGTTTGACCAAATAACGGTTTCACCAGAACAAAATGTGCGCATATGGTAATTTAACGTGTGTAAAAGGTAACCAGCTAACATAAGTGTGTGTCGACTGACCGACCGACACTGTTTCCCTGAAAACAAGACCTAGCACTATTTTTCAAGATTCCTGTAATATAACACCTACCCCGAAAATAAGACCTAGTTTGGTGTTAGGGGGAACTTGAGGGGTTCAAGTTCCCCCTCAAACATGTGAGGGGGAACTTGAAGAGCAGGAGAGGTGGTATCAGCCTGCAGGGACATACTGTATTAAGGGGATGACAGGGGACTCCCTCCGGCCAGCGCAGTGACAGGGAGCACTCCAGTTACCATACTTCACCAACTGCTGTCCCCCTGAAGGCACTGCTTAATGTAATGGTACTGTATTGTGTACCGGTAAATGGTAACATACTTTACTGCGCCATCCACTGTCTGATGTCCCCACTGCTGCACCACTGGTACCACTGTCCCTGATGGCAAAGCATGCCAGCGCTGTAGAAAGCAAGGCTGAGGCGGCGGGGGGAACAGAGCCGCATTAGCAGATACTTCCTCTATAGCGCCAGTTACCGTGACAGGCGGAGTGATACCAGATACATTTTGGGTTGTACATTTTGTTGCACAGTAAAAAAAAAAGACATCCCCTTTTGGGGACAAAAAAAATATAAGACAGTGTCTTATTTTCGGGGAAACACGGTATATATAAAATTTAACATCCACTAATAAACCGCAAGTCAATCTTTTGCTCTTTGAAGTGGTAAAATGGAGTTTAAATTTGGTGTGAAATTAGGCAATCCCGTCTTTGTTCCCTGATTTAATACCTTTTGTGTTGATAAATTTGGCAACCAAGTACTGCTGTCTGTCCTCTGTAAAGGAGTATAACACCTCATCCAATATACAGTCATCTGTGCACAATTAGGGGAGACCGCAACATACTGAAGAACATACTGCCCTCAACCTCTTACACAATGTGAGTGGGGCATCACATTCACACAGCCAGTAATCCATAGCACCACTATTTTGCCTTCTGCTGCATGCTACTCTACTGTTTGCCAGAATTCCTTTGGGCACTGTTGCTGACAGTCTTTCTACTGCTCTTTTACTAGAAACACAGCATAATCACCTCTACTACTAAGAGCCACCTGCAGTGACTCTTTGGGCCACAGCCTTATCGCTCAGTACCCCTCTAGGTTAGTCGATATGTCTCATTCCTGGTAATTACCACATTTTTGCTACTAATGGATGCCGCGCTTTACTGGCATTTAGTAGTGGCGTTCTTGTAACTGTTTTAAAGCCTCTGCCACTTTACAATTGTGTCATACTGTTCACTTTTGCAAAATGTCTGATACAATAATGAAATTAATGTCCAATATGTCCCCCTGCACTCCTTGCAGCATCTCTGGCCAAAATCACAATAATGGTACTTGTAGTGATACGGATGGCGCCGTGCACATTAAACAGCAAATGAATTAGAAATCACCAGCATTCAGTAAAAGATTTCAAATGATAGTCTATTTAATCGGACAGCTCGTCATACATGTTGCAATAATTATAACCAACGTTTAGGGACCCTTCATCAGTGTGTTACATTGTTGCCCTGATGCAGGGTCCCAACGTGGCCCCGAAATGTCGGTTATAACTATTGCAACATGTATGATGATCTGTCCAATTAAATGGACTTTATCCTTTGAAATATTTTACTGAGTGCTGGTGATTCCTATTCATTTGCTGTTTGATACAATAATGAAGACCAGTTGCCTCACAGCTAAGGAATAATCTATTATGCAGAAACTTTTTTCTGCTTGCGCTATCTACTTTGCCGGCAAATCTTCCTCTGAGCTGCCTACTTCTGCACTTTCATCTGTAGTCCTTACCCTTATTCTTATCTTTGAATATTTGAACCTTTTTCTTGTGCTATGCACAGCGTGTTGGAGCTGGCTTGGGCTCTTTAGCAGTCTGACAGGAGAGCTTGCAGAAAGTGCCCTCTTCAATCTCCTCCCCCCTCCATCCTTTTTTGGTGTTCCAATTTCCTTGGAGCAAGGACATGGGTACACTTCTGATGCAGATTTCTTGCAGTTGCTTTGTGGAGATGACCACACAGCTGCTGCGTCTTGGAAAAGTGAGGCGGATTCTAGCCTGATTCAGACAGTCTGTGAACCCTAGATTGAAGTTAGAAAACTACTACTCTTGAATGGCCAGTAAGGGCTCTGCTAAGATTTTCCAATATCATCCTGTGGTTGATGGTGTACTTTACAAGTAGTGGAAGCTCACAATTAGGCCTTTCTCCATCTTTTTTAATGCTTTTTAGTATAATATACCTTTGCACAGCACTTTGCGAGAAAATTAGTCACTCCAACAGCAGCAGATTCTCCAACTTCTCTGCTCAGTAAGGTTACAGTCATTCCGTTGAGGATGCAACATCTTTTTCAGGATCTGGTGAATAGGAAACTGTAATCCTTGTCCTGATCAATTGTGCTTCTGGATCTTTGGTCTTGGTCTCTCACACTGTCACTGTCTGGTCCAGACTGTTGTGTTTGGACCTTAAGAAACATCTCATTGAGCTAATGGTGCAGATGGTGTAGGTTTTAAAGTATCTGTGTGATGTAGCGCTGCATTTTAGCTGACTGGTGTCTCACCTCAGCAAGGGTCAGGGCAGTTAGATGCACAGTGCCTTGGCTTAAGTATTGATTGGATGACCAAACCTCAAAATCAGCTCTAGTGCAACTTCCTCCAAGCACTAACTTCTTACAGGAGACCAGACTACCCTTTTCAGTGCATAAGCAGTTCTTTAGTTCCCATGTAACTCTCCCCAAGGCCGCAAGATCTGTCAAGTCTACGTCTACCTTTTAAATGTTAAGAGTCTTCGGCAATCAAATTCTGCATACTGACAGCAAAAAATCCACCCAAAAAAAACCCGCCTCTACATGAAAGTTTATCCCCACTGGCACAACGTAAAGGTGGGGGGACATCTTCAGGAACTTTTGCCTCAGTTGTGTCTCAGATAGGGAAGTCAGAGAAATTGTGGCTACAGACGATACAAATAGCATTTGTATCCCTTCCCCACTAAAAGGTTTTCTGATTTGAACCTCTTACTGCTTTCTCAATGATCGGTGGACCTATGGTTTTCTATCAACACACCTGTCACAGGGTGTGATCACTCTTTTATCCATCTCATAAAAATTCAAAAAGTTTGTTAAAATCTTTTCACAGTTCCCAAGAAGGGAGTCTGATCCTTCCTAGACTTTAAAATTTTAAACACCTTTGTTAGGGTTCGCAAATCTGGAATGGAAATAATATGTTCAGTAGACTCCCTAAAGGAGAGCTACTACCGATGTCCTTTCATTTGGTAATAGCCCCTATCTTGGCCTTGTTATATCTATGGGGTATGTCCATTGTAGGTTACCTCAACAACCTACTGATTTTGAGCTCCAACATATTAGGATCTGAAGGCCAATTAACTATGTAGGATGACAAGCTCTGGTCAGGAGACTTCATACTCAACACAGATCATTCTTTTATTGTTACATGAAAGATATGGGTCTCATGACGACTTTCTTCAAAGTTGTTTCTGTTATACATCATCACATTAGTTCCCATCAGAGGGAAATCTTTTGCAAATAGAAGAAATCATCCATTTACCTGGACAGGCGGTGGAAGGCTGTAATGGTGTATATAGTCTCTCTGGTTGGGATAGTGGGAGTCCTGGTCTCATTGTCAGTCTAGGGGTGTTGGTGTCAGGAGGAATCCAGAATTGGAACTTTAAACAATCCTTCTGGCCATCCTATGCTGGACTGCTCTTCTGGAAGGCCACCAGGTAAGGGTGCAGTCTGTCATGCACATAGTCTGTCATGGCAGTGGAGTATGTAAATCATAAGGGCCCTACCAATAGTCTGGCAGTTGCATAGGAGGTGGTACACAGTCAGCATTGGGCAGAAAAGTGGGTTGTGGCTCTCTCCATAGTATACATTCCTGGGTTGGAAAATCGTCAATGCTTGGATCCCAAAGAGTGGTTTACCAAAAGGTGTTTAACTCTTTTTTTTTTTCTCGGGTGGTGGACACCTGATGTGGAACTCATGGCATCTCAAAAAGTGGACAGGTTTGTCACGAGATTCAAGAATTCGCTGGCAGACATTGTGGATGCCTTCGTAGCATTGTGGAATCGGTATCTATGTTTTTCCTCCTCCTGAGGCTTCAAAACACTGATCTGGTTCATTTTCTTACAGATGCCCTGTGATTTTTGCCAAGTTGTCCAGACTTGTAAGGTTCCATATTGCACCCTGCTTCTTAGTCGCTGGCTTTACCAACTACCAGGCATTTTCTAGTACAAACTTTCATCTATGGGGTGACCTACTCATCTCCTGTTAAGTCACCTTTGGTGCTATGGGATATTAAATTGGTTCTGTGGGTTTTACAAAATCTCTATTTGAGCCTATTTTACTGTTTTAGTCCCAAAAGCTAGGCTTTCTTCAATTCAATTGACTGACTGCCTTGTCCTGCAAGACTCTCTGCCTCATCCTAGGATAAGGTACATAGGCCTAGATGCTCCTTTTTGCTAAAGGTGTCCTCCTTCCACCTAAGAAGGATATTGTGCTTCTCTATGTTCAGTTCCAACCCATCATAAGGAGATTGTTTTGCATTGCTTGGATGTGCAAACAAAACAAAGACTAAGTGATTAATAAATATGCAATTATCTGAAAAGTTAACAAATAAGCACATTTACATTACAACAATCCATAATTTGAAGAAATTAAACTAAAAAGTCCCAAAAACAGGAGATAATATGCTGTATTAATTGTCTTTTCTCCACTGTGTGAATAAAGTGGTGTTCTGTGCAAATCTTCACAAGTAGTGCCAAAACCAAAGTGTTCTTCACCTCCACATCTCTATGTAAAAGACGCACTAACCAGATGCATAGGACCCCTTAATGTTAAAAAGGTATCAAGCGCTTATTGAAAAAGTTGGTATTTGATGAAAGGGCACTTCCCATTACATAGGATCCTTAGGGAGTATCAGTGGGCAAAGCCTTCCTTAATACACCTCACTAGCCCAACAATAAGACAAGGAAAGAGGGATGTTTATATTGCATAACAATATCTTTATTAAATCACATAAAAAGATTTCACTCACATCTGTGTGTGCTATGTCCTGCACCAAGGAATGTACAGTGTAGCCTCGTGGAGCTAGATACACACCACCAGTTGCTTCCAACCCCCCCTAAGTGATGTTAAAACAAAAACACCTAACCCCTTCCAAAGGACACATTATAATGTTTTATGTGTTAGGATATGCAGGATCCCTTTTGTCCTCTAGAGGGTGTTAGGCATAATAGGTGATGCAATATCGCCTGTGTTTCCTCTACAGGGGGTTAGACATCTAATAATTTGATGCGATAAACAGAGGCTGTCTAAGTGAATTAGTAGAAGAAGTGTCAGATTGTACGCTGCTGATGTACATGTGCAAGTTCTGTCCACTTCTTGTATTTTAGCATGTCAGAAAGCAACATTTTGGTACCTCGCAGGGTCCCTTCATGAGGCAAAAAAGAGGCACATCTTCAGGATCAGGTGAGCTGGTATAATCTACCAGCAGCTGTTGGTAGAAGAATCTTCAACTTACATTTTCACAGAGGTGAATGACGTGAACTCACAGGTGATCCCCTAGGGCGTAGAGTCTAAGGGCCAGCCAGTATTCTGCCAGGGACTCCCTCACAGAGGTTTTGACCCCATGCTGCATGCTGACCCCAGTTTATGACCCCCTTGGTTCACCCTTTTGTACTGTGTGGAGACTAACCTGATCAAACAAAAGAGGACACGCAGAAGGACCAGGATGGAAGCCAAAGAACGGTACAGGTGTTATGCAGGGATATTGTCGGTATTCTAGCAAAGGGTCAGACTAGGCAGCAGAAGGAGAGATGTGGTCGGTATGCAGGCAAGGTGTCCATCCAGGCAGCAGACAGAGACGTAGTTAGAATGCAGGCAAAGGGTCAGTCCAGGCAGCAGGCAGAGATTTTTTGTCAATATGCAGGTAAATGGTTGGCCCAGGCAGAGACATGGAGGAGAAAACAAGCAAGGATCGGTACACAGGAAGCTGGTTCATGGCAATACAAGTGCAGAGTGAAAGAGCTCGGAGGCAAACTAAACCTTGTTCGGTTGCCAAACGATGGAACACAGCATTTATATAGGCACGGCCCCTTTAAGAGTCGTGGGCTAATGACTTTATTGGCTGTGACACTGGCCGAAAACACCCACAAGAGCCGCTGGCCAAAGGAGAGGAGAATTCTGGCAGCGCAGGAGGGAGGAAGGTAAGAGACATCCTACCCCTTTAGGACACTAAGGTAAACTGAGCTTGTTCAGCAAGGGTTTAACCACTAGATGTGGATGTTCTTTTGGTTTTGCCTAGGATTAAACCTCCTAAAGGTAGGAGGTATATCTAGCTGTAGAAGACTGTGTCCCCCTTTTAATGCTGGTAGACATTCCAGCAAATTCTAAAAGCAGTTATTCCATATACATCAACTTTACAATATAAAAAGACTTGCCTGTGGTGCGGAGAATGACAGTGATGGCTTAGGCATGGACCTCACTAAAGTAGCTTCTAAATCGGGGGTCTCAAACTCATTTGGGGGCACTAGACAAATTGTCTTCTCCCATGGGGGCTGCTTGCCAAATTTCATAACATTTCATAATTAAAAACAGAATTTAACTATATAAGGTACCAGTGTTAATATCTGCGTGTGTTTATAATGTCAGTATAGGTGTTTGTGATGGTTTCTTTGTATGCAATGTCAGTATATTTTTTGTGATGGTTTCTGTGTGTGTATTGTCAGAATTGCTGTGAGTGATGTCGATATGTGTGTTAATGTTTCTCTGTGTGTCATAGGATTGTGCAAGGATTTTGCCTACACGGGCGAAGGTGCATTTTTCCGCCTCCCCCTGGGTGGCCATAGGCGGCTCCCTTTGCAGCTTTACAGTAGTGCTGGCCCTGCTAACCTGTCTTATACGGCCACCTCTAGACCTCTCGCATGTCTCAAACTGCCACCCTTATGCCCCTAAACTCTTACTGCCACCCCAGGGCCACACACCTGTCTTGAACTGCCACCCCTGGGCCCCTCACCTGTCTCATACTGCGACACCTGGGCCCCTCACCTGTCTCATACTGCCAACCCTGGGCCCCTCACCTTTCTCATACTGCCACCCCTGGGCTCCTAACCTGTCTCATTCCTCCACCCCTGGACCCCTCAACTGTCTCCTACTGCCACTCCTGGGTCCCTCACCTCTCTTATACTGCCACCCCTGGGCCCCTAACCTGTCTCATACTACCACCCCAGGGCCCCTTACTTGTCTCATACTCCCACCCTCCTCCAGTCCCTGTCCTGCTGGGAATACTGGGGCTCCAGGGACTCGCTCTTCTCTTTTAGGGCAGGTTCACACCATTTTCCGGACCAGATCTGGAATGAAGTGCATTGCAATTTTGCCGCATTCCAAAGCTGGGGGTTTTTTTTGCCTTTTTTTTTAGCTTAAGATGGGCCTTCGGGTGCATTCCAGTGTGTTCCAGTGTGTTTGCATGCATTTTTTGATGCGTTTCCATGCGTCCAGTGCATTCCAGACCAGACAAAATGAGACATGCAGTATTTTTCTAGTCTGGTCTGGAACGGACTGCGCTTGTGTGAACAGTGGCCAGAAATAGCATAGGGATACATTAGGATGCATTTTGGGTCTGGAAACCATCTGGTCTGGAGAAGATCTGAATGTACTGTGAATGGGCCCCTTAGGGTCGATTCACACCATACAAATGCACTGGAAAGCACCTGTAATAAAATAATAAAAACATTTTCCAAACACGGCAAAATCGCTGTAAAAACTTGTATAAAATGCAATGCACGGCGTTCCATATCTGGTCCCGAAAATGGTGTGAACCTGCCCTTAGGATTCAGTGCTCTCTGCAGCGCTCTGCCGCCTCTGGGGTGTCGCTGCGTGTGCAGGCTCTCAGGAAGGCCCTTTGACCTTTTTGTTGGTGCAGACCTTACTATTCCATACTTTTGGCCAGCACCTAGTGAAGTCTGTCAGAGTGCATGCCGCTCTGACTTACACTGAGTGCTGGCACCGCCAGGAGCAGCTAGCAGCCTGCATCCAGCATAGATGCAGAACGTGTAGCTGCTCCTCCAAGTCAGATACACAGTCTGTGATTGCGTGCCTAACTTGTCAGCCTGCTGTGGTGCCTCATGGTACTGGATCATGGGCCGGTACCTTGAGATCCCTAAAGTAAAGCATTATAACCGCGATCAGTGGAGGAAGAATGTATGGAATGCAAGTGTAGTGAAGTCACTGCACTTGTATTCCATTGATGATAACTACAACTTCTCAATGGGGGACCATGCTTCATGTTACATGCTGAACTTGGGTGTAACATGGTCTAAAAGGCAAACCTAAAAGAGAACTACAGCCAAACCTTGTTTTGGCTTTTGTTCTCTTTTTGAGTCAAAAGTGCACATTTACTAATGTATTCCTGTGACTCAAAGTCAGCATCTAGCAGACTGTTGCTCGCTATTTGCTAACAGTGCAGAGGCACACTGAAGCTGGGAAGGATCCTGCCACTATTGTAGGGATCCCTCCCGCTGCCTGACTGACAGCCTGGCTCTGCCTCTCTAGAGCCAGCTGTGCCCAACCCCTCCCCTGCCTGTCTCTCCAATAAGCACTGAAGGAACAGAGAGGGGAGGGGGGAATCCCTGCAGGGACTGTCAGTCACTGCTCTCTGCAGTGACAATGAGCTGAGCTGCATTTTCAAAACATACATTTTCAATCGGTAGATTGTGTTTGTGTGCAGTGGCGGAGCTAAGGAACAAAGGGCCCTGGTGCAAGATTTTTTTTTTGGCCCCCCCCCCAAAAAAACCCCACAAACACAGCGCTCTCCTCCCGCAGCGCTCGGCCGGCTGTCACTTTCTCTCCTCCCCGCTGGGACACAGAGCAGCGCCCAGCGGGGAGGAAAGGAAGCACGGATGCGATGCTGTATCAGCAGAAAAATTGTACTTTTGGCATTTGGCCAAAAGTGCCATTTCCGGCCGATATCTTTTGGCGGCCGATTTATCGGTGCAACCCTAATATTTACAGCAATGCAGAATGCCACAGGCTATAGAGGACTACACATCCCAGCAATACTTTATATAACAATAGCATTTCTGTATAAAGTACTGCTGAGATTTGTAGTCCTCTATAGAGGGTGCCATTCTGCAACAGTACTTTATACTAGGGCTGCAACAACTAATCGACACAATCGATTATAATCGATTATTGAAAAAGTTGTCAACTTTTTCAATAATCGATTAATCGGCTTCCGATCAGTTGGCCCTGTTCATTGCGCCGGGAGTGTCGGATGAACGGATGATCCGACACTCTCGGCGCAGAGATGGGGGGCCCGCTGGCCGCTGGGTACCGATCCGGCGCTGGGCCCCCTAGAGCCCCAAGGCCCTGGTGCGTCCGCACCGCCTGCACCGGCGGTAGTTCCGCCACTGTTTGTGTGTCAAAACGCTAAAACACTTGTGCCACGTGTTTACAGGCGTTTCCATTGTAGTCTATGGGGCCAAAATTGCAGAAATCTGCAGAAAAGTAGCTCATGTACTTTTTCCAGTGACATGTGCTTTGCTACAGGCGACAGAATGCTCAGACGTGAACAGGGGCCAAAGACAACAATGGAATTTCTTGCGTTCAGCGTTTTGTAGCCCAGAGCTTTGAGCTACAAAATGCCTAGGTGTGAAGGACTAAGGGAAAGGGGCTACATGAAGTTTAAAAAAAATTAATTGTTTATTAAAAAGGTTAAAGAAGTACTCAGATGAGTAGATACAAATCCACTGGGATTATGGGATCAAATTTGTCTCCTCACCTGAGCAGATGATTTAATTGAATTAATGATGAAATGTTCACTCTCCCTCACAGCAAAATCAGTTCATTTCTAAGATTTGTATTCTGTGACCAGTTTATCTGTAAATAGTTATGGATGGTGCTATTATGGATCGGTGTCACCGTCTTCTGTGGTCCAGTACAAACGAATAAATCTAACAAAAATATACATAAAATAGTCAAATGTTTACAATATTCCTTTGTAAAGCAAAACAGCAATAATAATAAACAGTGAAGGTGAAAAGCCTAAACTCTCGAGTTCATCTTTGAAAAATGGCCTGGATGGGAAGGGGGTTTAACACCGCGGATGTCAACTGGTTAAGACACAGGAGTCATTGTTAGCGTTTTTGGAAAACTTTGGTTCCTACAGGCTTCCAGATGTGACACAGTCTGAGTTTAACAGAGGAAGGAGCAGTTGAGCAGCAGGGGGAGGGAGAAAATGTTGGCTTATTTGTGGTTCTTTCTTTTTTTTTTTTTGCTTTAAGCACCTCCGCCCACACAAGGAAGTGGCCGCATTACTCAGAGAGGAAAAGAGAAGTTCTGTAAATGTTCACAGACTGATAATTCTGCCCTCCAGAAACTCTTCGCCGTTCTCCAACAAAAGGACAGTACGCAGGTACGTGTTATTCCGAGAATGACTGATTGTCTATGTTCTACACACTAATCTTTTTGTATTTCACCACATTTCATAATATTTTGTATTTAACTGTAATATTTTGCAGCGCTGCTGAGGAAGTTGGAATTTCCTGTGCAGTAAACTAGCAGATTGCCAATGCCAAATGTTTTATTTTTAAACAGATGTTTTTGAAATATGCATCGGCTGATATACCCACGTGACAAGTCATGAAAGTCAATGTGCAAGTCAGGAAAGTCAGTGTACAAGTCAGGAAAGTCTGACTTGCACACTGAGTTCATAAAAGTACACAAAACCCTTTCACTCCAAAGGAGTTAAGATGTTACTGGCTTCTTTCTATTACAATTCTGAGCACATCATTCCATAGGGAGCATGAAAGACTTGGAAACTGCAGCACATTCAAACCCAACTGTGCACAGGAAGTGCAGAGCATCTCTAGCTGAGGTGTCTGAATCATGTGACTGCCAGCCGCCTGCAGACTTCAGCAAAATGTTCCCGTGTCAATACCTCAAGCAGGCTACAACAATGTAAATTACAGCTCTTCCGATACTTATTGACATAAGTCTTACCAGACTTTCAGATGAAGGATCTTTATAGACTAAAGATTTTCTTTAATTAAAAAATAATTAAAGAAAAATGTATAACGCTGCCATATAATATAAGAATGAGGCTACTGATTATAGGAAAATACATGTGACACGGCCATATAGTATAAGAATGAGGCTAATGATTATAGGAAAATACATGTGACACGGTCATATAGTATAAGAATGAGGCTAATGATTATAGGAAAATATATACGTGACACTGCCATATAGTATAAGAATGAGGCTAATGATATAGGAAAATACATGTGACACGGCCATATATTATACGAATGAGGCGACCAGTTATAGGAAAATACATGTGACGCTGCCATATAATATAAGAATGAGGCTACCGATTATTTAAAAAAATACATGTTACACTGCCATATAACTATGAGGGTCCCGATTATGGGAAAATACATGTGACGCTGCCATATGATCGAGCGGCAGACGGGGAGGAGAGTGGAGCCGCTGTCCTCATGTCAGTTTCAGAACGGCAGCGGCTCCTCCGCCGTCCATTTTTTTTCCGGATCCCCGCTGCCTCAGCCCATACAAGCGGGGGAGAGCAGCGGGGATCCGGGCCCCCCAGTGCCGTGGGCCCCATAGCGACAGCATCGGTCGCCATGGTGGTAGTTCCGCCACTGGACGCTGCCATATAAGAATGAGATTCCCAATTATGGGATAATACATGTGACGCTGCCATGTAAGAATGAGATTGGCTTCTATTAGTGTTAGGGATGCACCGATATCGGTTTTTCAGTATCGAGTACCGATATTTGTTTTCCGGTACTCCGAATACCGATACCAGGAGTTCCATTAAGTAAACTAGGCGGTGTATAATGACTCGCCACGTGGCTTCCCGATTAGCAGGGAAGCCA
Organism: Nanorana parkeri; assembly: GCF_000935625.1. Taxonomy (NCBI): domain Eukaryota; kingdom Metazoa; phylum Chordata; class Amphibia; order Anura; family Dicroglossidae; genus Nanorana; species Nanorana parkeri. The sequence continues at coordinate 208,574 of NW_017308122.1, read as the reverse complement.
TCTCCATGCTCCCTCGTCACCAGGAGACGAGGAAGCATGGAGTCGGCTTTCTGGCCAATCAAGAGGCTACCTGTTATAGCAGCAGTGCCCAACCTTTTTTGGAACCAGGGACTGGTTTCGTGGAAGAAATTTTTTCCATGGGAGGCATTTTCATGAATATGAGTACTAATCAACCTCCTGCACAGCTGACATATAGGGAACTTGGTCAGAACTTGCTCAGCCTGTTCTAATGTCAATGGTGCGGTCACATCTTCTGTGTGCGGTAAGTGAACACACCACCCCCCACTGACCACACCGATAAATCAATGAAGACACAACAGAAAACGTTATCCTCACCTTTCTGCACGAATCTCACTGAGGCGGGACACAGCGAGCTCTACAGCAGTGGGCTTACTCATATGTTAGCCATCTCCCCGTCTCCTTAGCTCTGCTCCCACTCTGACATCAGAACCAAAGAGATCACTCCGCCCCTGCAGTGTGGATGGGCGAAGTGATCTGACAGGAGGCAGAGGTGGGTTCGGCCAAGCTCATAACAGGCCACGGACCGGTCCGCAGCCTGGGGGTTGGGGACCCCAGTGTTATAGTAAAATACATGTGACACTGTCATTTAATATAAGAATGAGGCTACCTGTTATAGAAAATTATATGTGATGCTTCCATCTGATATAAGAACAAGGCTACGAGTTATAGAAAATGTCCATGCATATTGTATAAACCCAAATGTCTGATGGGGAGCCCAAATAGAAATTGTACCCATATCTTCAAAATAACAACAAAGACATGTTTAGTAATGATGATCTACAAACCCATTCTTCTAGATAATTCCAGGCTTTTTATTTTTTGTATACCGTATTTTTCTTTTCTTCCCCAGTCTTCTGACGGTGGCCATTTTAGCTAAGGGCAGGTTACTATACAGCAGAGCTGTATGCTGATGTGATTTTTAGTCAAAGGGGCTAAGTGTCCACTTTAAGCCCTCATTCACACGAGAAACGGCCGGCCCGTACAGATCCATGCTGCATGCACGGCTGTATCGGGCCGCTCCCAGGAAGGACAGCGTGTGATTTGTAGCTATGGGAGACAGGATTCATCCTGTCAGTGGGAGACGCAGACAGGATCCATCCTGTCAGTGTACGAGTACAGACACCAGCACCCGCACGGACGTACAGTTTGGGTGAGCGTAGGGCGGTGTACGGCCACGTATTGCCAAAGAGAAGGACAGGCTGCTGCGTGTAATCACACGCAGCACCTGTCCTTCCCGGGAGCACCCCGATACGACCATGCACACAGCACGGATCTGTACGGGCCGGCCGTTTCTCGTGTGAATGAGGGCTAAAGCTCACCAGAGTATGTTGCCATGTCATAACCTGAGGATGGATCCTCCCTCACTGTATGCCAAGGCTCCCTTTTCCTCAGCAACAGGAGGAGCAATCGATCCAGCAGATTCAGGGACACCTATAGAGTGCAGAGCTCTGTATAATCAGTATCTAGACTGGTTACAGTCCAGGTATCTCTAAATTGAATAGCGACATTTTAGAGGGCGCTACACCAACAAAGAGTGCTTCCTCCCTGTTGTAAGCTACAGAGGCAACTGTGTCCTTTAAATTCAAAACTGTGCCACGTAGGCTCAGCTTCCTCCCTGTACCTGAGTGAGAGGTCAGTGGGAACCACCCAAGCCCTTTCCCTGACTGGCTTAAGGCCTACATAATGTGTATAATAACAAATCATTTGACACTTGGCTTCCTCTCTGTCCCTGACAATCTGAGGCAGAGTGAAGTTGATGTCACAAGTTTCATTAATACTACAGTATTGAACAGAGTTATGTAAGCCAGTAAGCCAGATTTCATAAGCAAATTCAAAAATTAATAGAAGAACTTAAACTTTACTCACCATCATTATCTCCTCAGTTTCCTGTTTGGCCATTTTTAGTCAGCAAAAGTGCAGTGTTGAAGAGACATGCACCATAAAAGCTGTTGAATAAATGTACAAAAACCTTCAGCAGGCAAAAGAGTAAATATATATGTATTTCAGCTGTGTTTGGCTAGAGTTCAAATGTAAGCAATGGTAAAGAAATAGACCAATTTCTGAAACTATGCAAAGATAAAACTGAAGAGAAATCAGGCTCATAGCCAAACAAACAAACAAACAAACAAACAAACTAAAAGGCATTTTATAGTGAGTGAAATCTAGAACCACATTATCATTTCATTTACAAAGCAATTTGCCTTGTCACAGATGGGCACCAATGCATTGTGGTGGGAACGTGGTAGTGTGTGCTAAAAAAAAGTACGGCATGCCTTACTTTTATTCAGCGAAGTGGAATGCAGAACAACCTCCTTCCACCCCGCTGTGATCATAGAACTGAATGAAATGTCACTTGTGACATTTCAATAAAGTTCTACCAAAAAAATACACATGGCAATGTGCTGGGATTGGCACATCGGCACTGTGTTGAGCGCTGCACATCAGCCGCTATGCACTTTGAACAGTGGCTGGTGTGAATGGACTCTTAAGCTACCCATACACCTTACAACCATCGCACGACTTTCATTGTGCGATGGTTGTAAGGTAATTAAAATCTCGTAGGACCTGCCCTTCTTGGACAGGCAGATCGTACTTGCGATCATCGCAAGACCGCCCCTCCGAGGGGAGGGCTTACGATGATTCCAATGCTGAACCGGCCCGTTCGCCATTTGTCTTCCGAGCACGCCACTAACCCGCCCGAAAATCTTACGAAGACAGAAGACATGTGACCGTACAGTAGAAATGGTTGCACGCCTTCCATACACCTGCCGATTATCGTATGATTGCGGGATCACCCGCAATTATCGTACGATAATCGGCAGGTGTATGGGCACCTTTATAGTGGAGCAGTGCGCTTCATGGAATTGTAGACCCCACAGCACCCACAAACCAATAAGAAATAAAATGTATTAAAGAGAAGAAGTGAGGCTACAAACTTGTAATATTGGAAAATATAATGTCCGCTGCCATTTATTGGTGTAGAAAGCAAAATTTTGATTAACCAATAACATTTAATAAATAAGTTTAACCAGAAACTCATTTGAAAACCACTTAAACCTCTAAACATAAATCAGCTCAGTCACGAAGACTCGAGGTGTAATGCTAAAAACACCAGTCCAATATAATAACTAACACTGTCCAGCCACATATGTGGGTGACAATACCCCAAAGAAGGATAGCCACGACAAGGGAGCGAGCATGGGGCAGGTTGTCTTGATGATGATCACTGCTGACAGGAGTTCTTGACAGAAGACATTTAAAGGTCAGTCCATCAGCTGATTGGTTGTTTTATTTCTGTCACAAATCAGTTGCGAAGCAAACATTGCATTAGCTGTCAAAATCCTCCCAGTGACCGCTATCTCCAGGTATTCCTGCATACGGTAGTAACAGCTGAGGGTACCCTGAAAAAGAAAGCAGAAACAGCCCACACAAAGAATGAACTATATGTTTAAGAAGAGGCTGAAAAAGTGGGTGCAAGGGGGACACAGTCCCATGGGGCCACTTCATAACTTTTGTGGCCCTAACGTTGTCAGCCACATGGGTGTTCTGTGCCCACTGTGGTGAATGTGATATGCATTTCCATTAACACACCCTGGCTGAATTTTTCAGTCTCCTATGACAGACATTTGATAGGGCTTAGTATACCTTGTCTAGTTCTACTTGGCATGCAGTTTGATGGACCATGGTGATATGCCATGAATTTCTGATGGCTCACTGGTTCTGTGTTACCTAGCATAATGTATTCGTGTGTTGCTGTGACAATTGTCAGCTCTATCTGTGAGGAATTCTCAGTGACTACAGTAGCTAATGAGGTTTCAGATGGGGACAGGAAAACCTTTTGGGATATTGAGGCTTTCTGTTTTACATGGAGTTCTCAATATTAATCTGAAACTTTGCCTTTTGAGCTGATGTGTTCTCTCCTGAATACACACCTTATAATCTGATTGTACAATCTCTGTACAATACAATTTACATTTACTACATCTATGTAATAGGCCTACATAAAGAATCCATGGAATTGTACACCCCATCGCCGTGCTTCCCGTGCTCCGTTGCCCCTCCTACGGGCCCGGGACCGGCTTCCTTGGTGTCCGCGGGGAGCTGGGGAGGAGATCGACGAACTTCCTTTCAGCGATCCCCTCCCCGTTCTATGGGACCGGGAGCAATGCACAGGGCCGGACTGGGACTAAAAATAGGCCCGGGCATTTTAGACTGAGCAGCCCAATCACGTGACCACCGACAGGCTCCACCCCTCACATCAGGGGGCAGAGCCAAACACAGAAGCGCAATCGAGGGGCAGGGCCGGCCACTAGTAAGTACAGGAGCGCTACAGCTGACACACAAGCCTTGCTACAACCAATACACAAACCTTGCAACAATATAGGTAAAAATACACAAAATATACACAAAAATAAGTCAAGGCAACTGGACTTGCTGTATTTTACTTGAAGACATTTCACTAGTCATCCAACTAGCTTTCTCGTATCAGAAATTTCTGAATTGAGAAAGCTGAGAAAGTGAAACGTCTTCAAGAAAAATACAGAAAGTCCAGTTGCCTCGACTTATTTTTTACAGATATACCATGACCTGGATGAATGAGAACCTTCACAGACATATTGCTATAGAGAATCGCATCTCACTGGCCCCCCAACCCCCCTGGCATTCTCTGCACTAAAGTAGCTAACACTCTAATGTCCCCCGCACAGTCACACACTATTATTATACATTTATAAAGCTCTGACATATATACCGCAGTGCTGTACAGAGAAGTCACATCAGTCTCTGTACAGAGGAGCTTACACTCTAATGCAGAATAATACCATCAGCTATAGAGGACCAAAAATCCCTGCAAAACATTATACAGCAATGCAGAATAATAGTATCTGAATTTGGTACATACTTTGTGCTGCCGCTCTGCTCCAGGGTACCAGCCTGAAGTCTCGGGCAAAGGGTCTCAGGAGGGAAAGATAGGCAGCTGGTGGAAGCCCTGTAAGAAGGCACCGCGTGGTTCCCCAGAAGGCTGCTGCGTGGGACCTAACACAGCCGAATCAACGCAGAAGTCAGTGGTGTAATGCAGAGTACAGAAGTCAGAGGTGCAACGCAGAGTGCAGAGATCAGCGGTGTGATGCAGAGTACAGCAGTGTGACACAGAGGGCAGAGATCAGCGGTGTGATGCAGAGTACAGCAGTGTGACGCAGAGGGCAGAGATCAGCTGTGTGATGCAGAGTACAGCAGTCTGACGCAGAGGGCAGCGGTGTGACTTCTAGTGCAGAGGTCAATGGTGTGCCGCAGAGTGCAGCGTTGTGATGCACAGCGCTGAGGTCAGCGGTGTGACGCAGAGGTCAGCAGTGTGCTGCAGAGTGCAGATGTCACCGGTGTGACGCAGAGGTCAGCAGTGTGATGCAGAGTGCAGAGATCAGTGGTGTGATCTACAATGCAGAGGTCAGCAGAAGTGATCTACAGAAAACTCCAACTCCTCAAGATCTCCAACGACCTGACTTACTTAGAAGTAAGAGGTTTGGCTGAGAAAGCTCTACTGCACGTGGGCCACCCGTGGCATTTCCCTACACACATACTACAGAGCAATAAAGTATTAAAATGGACTAGGGTCGGACTAATCCAGCACGTTATTCATCTGAGTGCCCCACTCAATATGGGCGCAAGCGGCGGCCATATTGAGTGGGGCAATTTAGATTTATAATGTCCTGGATTAGTCTGACCCTAGTTCATTTGTGCAGGATCTGTGGTGGGCTCTGCCCACCATAGACCTCACAGAGCTCACCACAGATCCTGCAAAGCCCCCTTGAGACCCAGCAAAGCCCCCACAGATCCTGCAGAGCCCCCCTGAGAACCTGCAGGATCTCAGGTAGGCTCTGCAGGACCTGTGGTGGGCTTGGCAGTCTGCAGAGCCCCCTATGGATCCTGCAAAGCCCCCGAGACCTGGCAAAGCCCCCACAGACCCTGCAGGATCTCAGGGGGCTCTGCAGGATCTGTGGTGGGCTTTGCAGACTGCAGAGCCCCCTCGTATCCTGCAGAGCCCACCAAAGGATATTGCACAGCACACCTGAGACTCTTTGGTGGGCTGTGCAGAATCTATGATGGGCTCTGCCAGCACAGTCCTCTTACCTTGCATGGCCTGACCTCTTTGGAACACGGCCTCCTCATCCTCGGCACACGACGCGGCCTCCTTGTCATCTTCGCCGCCCGACTGGAGCTTCGGCGACGCCTCCCGCCTCCTCCGTCAGTGTCTCTGCCCTTCCCCCTCTTCAGTCTCGGGGGCCACTCGACACATTTTTTTTCTCTCATGGGGGCCGCTTGCCACATTTCATACTTTAAAATAAAATGTAACTGTATCCAGTTTAAGTAGTACAGACACTAATACACACAATAAGTCCCTATTCATACCTGTAGGTTTAGGTGCGATTAGGGATTCCTGCGTCAGGAACTTGCGTTTTACTGCAGCAGAAATCCCTAATCTGGCGTTTACAAGTGGCAGCTGGCCCGTCCCGGCCCCTATGCCGAAGCTGCTGGCCGCCGAAGGGTGCGGGGGAGGGGAGATGCCGGGAAATTGGCCCTGCCGGCTGCCAATGTAACGAAACTATTCGCACTGACCGCCAATGTAACGAAAGTGTTCACAATGACCGCCAATGTAACAAACGCATACACCATACACATGCTTAAACGTACCTTGTTCTTGCAGTCTTCAGGCAGTTTTTTCTTAGCTGGGGGGAGCGACGACATTGATTTGCATATGAATTAGCAGCGATATTTACATATGAATGGGCCGCGGCTTATTGATATGCAAATTACCGCGGCCCATTCATATGTAAATATCTCGGCTGGGACAGGAGCAGCACCAGCAAGCTCCGGAGACAGCACACAGTAGAGAGAGCTGGGTGAGGAGGTGTTTTCTGGCCTCCCCCACCAGCGCCCTCTAGTGTCTATGTGTGGTAGTGCCGGCTCTGCTTAGAGCCAGCCATCCGGCATAGCTGACCGGCCCGAACACAATGCCCGGCCCACCAGGCAAGTGCCCGGTTTGCCCTATGGCCAGTCCGGCCCTGGCGATGCAGATTACATTACTTCCGGTCCCTGGGCTGTCAGTTCTGGGCTCCTGCAGCCCAGCTATATATTTCTAGTGTAAAGGTGACACTGGGGGTCTTTTGGACCCCCAGCATCACTTTAAAGAGTACCTGTCACCACCATCTGCTATCACATGGGGGGGCTTTTAAGCACCCCTATGTGATAGCAGTCAAAGTAAAGTTAAAAAAAAAACTTTTAAAATAAAAATAAATAAAATAATAATTAAAAAAATTTAAGTCCCCCGCGAGCACGCGCGTCGCCAGGTAAACACGCGCCTGGGTGCGCCTACGCATGAAAACAACGAACGCGCTACACATGTTGGGTATCGCCGCGCACGCCAGAGTGAGAGCAATAGTTCTAGGGCCAGTATTTTGGGGTATCTCCAAATTAATGACCTGTGGGGGCTTTTAAAGCGTCTTCTATGGACTTTTTGGTGTACTGCAGTTTTTCGCCGTTTCACGGACGCACGCAATTTGTAAACTGGGCATGTTTGTAAACTGGGCAGTTTGTAAACTGGGCAATTTGTAAACTGGGATGAGTAACCTCATCTTTTAGGCCCCGTTCACATATAGCGACTTGTCGCGCGATTTCGCGCATTTTTGCCGCGCGATATCGCCGGCCAATGCTATTCAATGGAGCTATCTTAACTCCATGTCGCTCGTCGCGATCGCAAGTCGCTTCTACCGGACCCTTTTTTCGGCGGATTTTGCTCGATTTTGCTTTTTTTCTATGGAGCCCAACGGAGAAGGTCGCGCTACCGTCGCTGGATCGTCGCTGGAACGTCGCCCCGAAAGTCGCGCTATCCCAGCCGCTGAAAAGGTATGTCGCTATATGTGAACGGGGCCTAATATTTCATTTAAAAAATTGGTATTTTGTTGTGTTTTGGGGCATTTAATTAAATTTGTCACAAAATTTGGGGGTTTAATAAGGAGTTGCGCTAATGTTGCGCAACATAAAAATTTGCAACTACCACAATTTTATTATATAGGGTCTTGGCATTCAGAAAATATATAATGTTTAATGAAAAAAAATGAAAAAAAGGCCTCAGTCATGAAGGGGTTAATATCAATTTTAACCATGAATGTAGAACATACAGAGGTGAGTCCAGCTGCCAGTCCTGAGGTAACTGTTGACCCCGCCCAGTACCAGGAGTGACTAAAGAGGTGTAAGGTTACATCAGCTCAGCTGATTGAGGATCTGCCCAGCAACTGAGGTAAATCTTCCTAGCAACAACACGCAGCTTGTAACCTAGAAGCCAAAGCAGAAAGAACCAGCAAAAATCCCCAGAGAGACATGTACTTAACAGTCACCGCAGACCCTCTTTTGAATATAATTATTTTTTAAAACACATGGGTACTGGGGGTGACAATCCCATGGGGCCACTTGTCTATTTTTTTCTTTCATAGCCCTACATTGCATTTCTGTATAATTAGACTGGCCCTTCTTCTACATAGTGGTTGGTACATCTAAGAATACAGTATAATCAGACTGTAACATGTAGCCATTTTAGGTGTGTTTATGTGTCTGCCTGCTGCTATAGCCCCCTTTCAGACTGGTGTCTTCACTTCCGATCACCAGGGGATCCATGCACAGATTCCCTGCTCATTGGAATGGATATCACTGTTGTGACATCCATGTCTGTCCAGGTTTCTGTAATCTGTGGTTTATAGACCATGTCGGTCTATGGGGAATCGGATATAAATGGACATGTATCCGTTTACATATGACTACCTCCGATCCGGCACGGATCCATTTAGATCTGTTTTTACATAGTGCTTCTATTCAGGTCCACCTGAGAAACTGACAGATGGAACTGATCGGAATGCCCGTGTGAAACAGGAATGTGCGGTTAGGGGAGACAGGTGAGGCAAAGCCTCACCTAGTATTATGGAAGAAAATGCTGACAGCTTTTTCTCCATTCAGACCAGCTTCTAACAGGTTACACAGCAGGGAAAGCCTCCCTGCTGCCCCGCTGTGTAACCTGTCATGGACAGAGCGCTGCCTGTTAATTACAGGCGGCCCTGCATCCAGCTTTTGACAGCTATGTTAGGTTACACAGCAGCCGGCTTCCCCACTGCTTTGTGTAACCTAACATAGTGAAGCCAGAGCTGCAACAGCCTTGCTGTTAGAGGCTTGAGCTCTGTGGATGGTTTGGACCAAGTTGTCCAATCAAAAAAAAGAAAGAAAAAAACACTGACGACATCTATCTCGATGCCTCACTAGTGACAAGCAAGCGAGGGACAGGAAGGCTCCTCCCTGTCTCCTCCTTCACCTTCCCTCCTCCAGACATAGCTCAGTAACCGGGTTGGGGGCAGGGCTGGGAGCTGGGGTGGGGCCTGGCAGGGGAATACCTCACCTAGCAGGCACATGATTGCAAGTCTCTTGTGTGAAGAGACCTTACTATCTATGTTTTGAAAAGACCACCAGTGTGACATTGGTCTTTGTTATGCCTGCTTCTAATTGTAAGAGAAACATATAATAACAAATGAGTGTATTTGAATTCTAGTTCATTCCACCACAATGCAGTTGTTTCATTACATCACAGAGCGTGTTCATAGTTCTGTCTTTGTACCTGCTAAACCAACTTACCAGTTTTGCACACTGCTTTATATCCGGAAAGATGAACCACAACTGTTTGCTGCAGCAATGATTACAGCAGCCTAACTGTTTAAAAGAAGTGAAGTCTAAATATTGCCAAACGTCAACATCCTATTATTATAAAGTTACCATTTATCCCATTATCTTATGTTTTATACACAATCAACAAATCTATCCTGGTACCATTCCAGGTAATAACAATGATTAAACAATACAAGGAAGTCATAAAAATGATTAAACAGGTATTTGGTTCCTACTAGAATTGCTAGGACTTTCTCGTCATATCCCTCTGTTTGCTTTAGACCAGTGGTTCTCAACCTGTGTAACCTCAGGACCCACATTTGTCCTTGGTCATTAAGTCGCGACCCAATTCACACTGCAATGGAATGCACGGCATTGCCGTACCGGGCGTTCGGGTGCAGGCAATCGGACTGTGGACGGGAGGTGCGTTTGGGGTGTCATTCAAATGAATGGCAACGCAACACACCTTCCACAACAGAATGCGCAGTAGGGGCGATTGCATGGTACAGTGCATTCATCATATGGGACTGTGTGATTAATGCACTTTACTAGTGTGAACAGACCCTCAAAAACACTGACAGACACACACACACAATCCCAAAATCCCCCTTGGTATTTAGAGGGACACGGAGACAAAAACAAAAACTCATGAATCCACAGTGGGCCGCATGAGTTACTCAGACGGCAGTTCTGGGATTATTTTTATTCTCACACACATTATCACTTTGGGTTTTCACTTATATGTAATTTATATTTGTTGCTCCATCCATAATTTTCCTGCCTAGTGGATTTTGCATACCCTGTACATAATGTTGTTGTTGTTGTTGTTGTAATGCAATCATTTCATCTGTACTTTTAAATCTCAATAATGCACAGGGGGCCCCTGTCCGAGTGGGGCAGAGCAACCCTCTTTATATTATGGACATGTGCAAACGGTGCATATGCGGTTGCATTATAGGTGCATTGTTGATTGATATACTATTGCATTTCTGCCATAAGGCTTCATTATTGCCTGTTTCTGCTATAGGGTTTCATTGCTGCCTTTTCTTCCATTCGGCACCTCCCACAGTAATTATACACCTAACAGCCAGCGTTTGATCTAATTTTTATGATCAAACTGACTGTATGAGTGGCTTACTATCACCCAAACGCTCAAGGTATAATTCGCATTGTGAGCCCTTGGGCTACTGACCCATACTGTGCAGTGGGACAGCTGTCAGATCAGCGAGCGGACGAGACATGCCTGTACCCACACTGCGCATGCGCCAGTGGGCGGGTCAAGTGGCCACGGCTCTGGATGTTAAGAGCTGCTGTATAGCGTCATGCGGCCCTGACACTTGATACCGCTCTGCTCTTGGTCTTACGATCTCTAACCCAAACTGTGTATTTTGCTACTGGGTGAGTCACACTTATATGTGCTGTTGGGAGTCACTGATGGTTCAATAGATATGGCTGGTATTTACATCACTCTGCACAGGTCCTTTTCAAATACTTAACGGCAGGTGTAACGTCATACCGACGCCCTAGGTGGATGGGAGTGGTTTCACAGCACTCAGTTGATTGGTATGTCTAGGTATTTATTGTTGTATGTCTTTCACTTCACTGTTATCTCTAAGCCTGATGAAGGGAACCCTGCGAGGCCCCGAAAGCGCTTGCCAATGAGATACAGCTATTGGCAATAAAATATTTTGCTTTTTTAACTTATGGTGTGCTAGTGATATTTTTCTATTGTCCACTGAAAATAGGGTCGTGACCCACTTCTGGGTCATGAACCACCAGTTGAGAACCAAGGCTTTAGAGGATGTCAGGCGGAAGGGGCATTTGTCCAAATCTGGTGGGATTGCCCTGTGGTGTCTCGATTTTAGAATAAAATTGGGGTGATGTCTTTGCACTTGTAGTCCATTGACAATTCCTCCCATCCCTGTTACTGAATGTTCGTACCTTAATAAGGACAGGGACAAAGAGTCTGCAAGAGCCACAGCATTGCACCACCAATACACTGATCGTGGTTGCAATGGTTTACTGGCTCCAATGCAAAAAAATTATTTACTGGCTAGTAAGCAAAAAATATTAAATGCACATTTTTTTATGAATATGTGTGCGTTTTTGTTTTTTAGTATTTATTGATTTACCTTTAAGTCCATCTCAAAAGGGACAGGTAACGCATACTAAAGGAACTAGCCAATCTGCACATATAGGCTACATACATGAGAATACTCATCAAATAAAGCTTACTATGATAACACCATAAAAACTCATCCACTCAGGCTTACAGAGATATTATATTTCATCCAGTCATCTGCTTCCCAAATGCCTGTTGTCTTCTTTCCCAGTTTCCACAACCCTGAACCCAAACCAAATAATATTGCATGATTAAGTTTGTTGCCTTTGTGCGTAGATCTGTGTGCATTTAGTCATCCAGACATGTTTTTTTAGGCAAATAAAGTACACATCACAGAAAAATAGTCTTCATGTAAAATGAAAACAGAATACAAATTATGGGATATAATTTGAATGTAATGGCAAGCTCATATATGGACTAGTCTGCTTTGGCAGCATTACAAACTAGTTTTATGAAAGAGAGGTATATATTGTAACAAGGACACTCCACTGTAGTCCAGGTAAGTCAAGTATAATGCAGTTTATTAAAGGGCAAACACAAAATAGCTTGCAACATAAGACAGTCCTTGTTATGGCTCTGTAGCTTTCCTCAGCTTCAAGACACTCACGCTGCTCACCCCTCGTGAGCCCTCACTCTGCTCTCTTAGCAGTCTGTACCGCAGGTCCTAGGGTCACCGACCTTCCTGACCTCTCCCCTCGTGGGCACTCGCTCTGCTCTCCCAGCAGTCTGTACCGCAGGTCCTAGGGTCACCGACCTTCCTGACCTCTCCCAGCCACCCCTGGCTGTTCCGTGTGCGTCCAGCACGCACCCGAGGTGGTCTGTGTCCGTGTGCTCCCTGCACACACACAACTACACAACTCCAACACTCCCTGAGCACTGGGCTGGCTTCCTGATAAGGCTGCTCTCAGCCACCTGATTAGCCCAGGCTGGTCATTGGCAACACCTGGCCCCAGGACTGGAGATCTCATCCCACCCAGAGCTCTACGAAATCTCCAGAGCTCCAGATCCCAGCTGCAAATAGGAAAACCTGGAATAACCTGAAAAGCCAGGTTCTTCCTTATAACATGCTTTACCTTCTGGACCCTCTCAGCCCCTTTGGCCGAGAGTCCTGGGTACCAAGGTCGCCATCCTCCACCGTGGCATTGGCTTACACTGCCACATTATCTAGAGGAAACATAATTTCAAGCTGGTTATTGATTACAAAGACCATTTTGTCCATCCACATATACCCAAACATTACATAGAAAACAAATTCCAGTTTCAACTCCAGCAAAATAGACATTCCTGATTAGCTGCCAATTCCTGTTCTAAAATCAGTACATTAATAATGTAGTTGTTGAGCAGTTTTGCTTTGCGTTTATAGATTTGGGTGAGCATCTACCGGAATTATATTGTAAAGGAACAATTGGCACTGGCCACCTAAGAGGCTGCACAGGCCACATGAGAGCGTGAACAGCCTCCTGAGAGCCTGCACAGCCCCCCTGAAACCCTGCACAGCCCCCCTGAAACCCTGCACAGCTCTCCTGAGACACTGTAGACATTAGGCTGTGTACCCAGAGCAACACAGAGTATGTAGCTTTATATTATTCTGCATTGCTATATAAAGTATTGCGGGGATTTGTAGTTCTCTATAGCTAATGGTATTATTCTGCAGTGCTTTACAAATTATTGCTGGGATATGTAGTCCTCTATAGCCGGTGTCATTCTGCATTGCTTTATAATGTATTGCTGGGATTTGTAGTCCCCTGTAGTTGGTGGTATTCTGCATAGCTCTGTAATGCATTACTGATATTTGTATTCCTCTATAGTTAGCGTTATTATTCTGTATTTCTGTGTAATGTATTACTGGGATTTGTAGTCCTCTATAGTTGGCGGTATTCTACATTGCTGTATAATTTATTGCTAAGATTTGTAGTCCCTCTACAGGTTGGAGTCAGTGGCATATCTACCAGGGTCGCAGCTGCAACTGGGCCCTGGCGCTCCACAACTGACTCCAAGCTGTAGAGAGACTACAAACCACAGCACAGACAGGAGGATGAGGGCACCGGTGATGCTCTTAATCTGGCCCTGCTCCCATCCACAGTTCGATCGTCTGCACCAGAGCATGCGGTACCGCAATGCAGTGCGTTGTAACTTTGGTTGTGACTTAATGACCAAGGACAAATGTGGTTCTTGAGGTTACACAGGTTGAGAAGCACTGGTCTAGATTATATGCATCAAAATTACAGCCTAGTTCCTGGTATTTTTTTTTTAAATTCTCTTTATTCATAAACAAGTCAAAATGTGCATACATAGGCAGTGTGCGGCGTACAACTCAAGCTGTGGTACAGCAGAAAATAACACAGTCCTGAATCTCGCTTGGTTCCCACCGCGGGCCTGCAACTCGTCAGGACACAGTCTGTTTAACAGGTATAATCCAAAGCACACGTGAGTCACCATATCCATTGAATTAGTAACATATTCATCGTAATACTAAACATCACTGATATCAGCCTTCCGCATCTAGGTATACCAACAGTCAGTACCACCTTCTGAAGAGTCATGGTAAGCGAAACAGTTACAATGAGAAGGTGGAATTACCACTAACGTACTGTAAGGAAAACTCCTACATCGTAGGAGCGCTAGGAGTCTTTCCTACATTGTTTTATCGGAAACTAAACATATGTGGGGATTACTTCCCTAACAGTAGGGGGGGGGGGAAGAAAAGGAAAGGAGGGAGGAAAGTGTATAGGTAGTAGCCCGTATTCCCAGGGCAGCATTACCAGCCTAGGCACTCAGGCCGCCATGACCCGCAGGTATGTATCGGAGTAACGGAAATGGAGCCATGCACCCCAGGTTGCGCCGAAGCGCGACTCGGAGTTGTGTACAGTCGAGGAGAGATCTTCCATTCTATATACATCGTTGATCTTTTCAAACCACATGCGCATGGTGGGGGGGTGGTTTGTCTCCACAGCATAGGGATGCACGCCTTGCCAGCAGAGAGTAGATGAATAGTGAGAGACCTCTTGTATTTGGTGATAGGCATAGCCGACATGTGTAGTAGGTAGGTCGCAGGCAGGTCTCCCAGGTCGGTCATGGTGAGTTGATTTATGATGTCCCTGACAGTGTCCCAAAAGGGTCTGAGCTTGGGGCAAAACCAAAAAACGTGGGACATCGTACCTCTCCCTGACTCGCATCTCCAACAGGTGTATGGTACTAATGGATTGATCTTATGTAGGAGATTGGGGACCCTGTACCACCTGGACAGGATTTTGTAGCCCTGCTCTTGAGTCTGGTTAGCCATGGAAGCTTTGTGGGTGGCCAACAGGGCTTTGGCCCTTTGCTCCCCCGTGAACACTTGACCCAGCTCCTCCTCCCATTTCTGCAGGAATGGGGGACAATAGTCCTGTGGGGGGGATATCAGCATCCCATATAGGGTCGCAA
>NW_017308122.1:148459-192690 GCF_000935625.1 Nanorana parkeri | reverse complement strand
GCCCGGAGGGTAACACATGTGGTCTAGGCCGCCTCCAACTGGGAGCCAGGTCTGCGTGCCACCACCTTAATTAAAGTAATTTAAACATATGCAACTAATATATATTCATATAGATGAAAAAGGATAAATGGATCAGTCCACATCGGATCGCTGGGGTCTCACATCGGGGATGCTTCAGGCTTCGGGCTGTGACCGGGCCGGTCTGGAGGGGGACCAAGCAGATGGTCGTTGGCGACCCCTGTAGGCGCGGGGCTGGCGTTGCATCCTGAGGGCCTGGGTCGGGCGATCCAAAGTAAAGTCCAGCCATGAAGGGATCAGGATTGCATCCGCCTCCAGAAATTCAAATAGTGTCGGCAGCTGGTCAGGGGTGTGTAGGGCGAACACCGAGTCATCTTTGCTCACAATGAGGTGGAACGGGTGTCCCCAGCGGTAGGTGGCCCCTGATGTGCGGATCACCTCCAGTAGTGGCCTCAGCACTCTGCGCATGCGAAGCTTGTGGCGGGATAGGCCTGGCATTATAGTCACTTGGGCACCATCAGCTCTCTGACAGTATATTCTGGCTGATTGCAAACTGGCTGGATTGATTAGAAGAATATGTCCTTATTGAAGTCACAGCTGGGCAGCTGGATGATGCAGAAAACGATTCTCAGGACAATGAAGGCGGCAAAGCAAGCTGGCCAGGCTGAGCCGTGACAGCTGTACAGGGAGAGAAAGAGCCGTGCTCTCTGGATGAGAGTGCGGCGGCTGGCTGATGCTGCACAAGGAGGAATCCTTAGTCCTCTCAGATGGTGTGTTCACAGCAAGGAGAAAAGGAAGAGCAGGAAAGCAATACCATCAAAAATTTGGAAGGATCTCCTCCATACGATCCTTCCAAATTAAATTGATAATCGATTATAAGAATAGTTGGTTGGGAAAGGAGGGGGCGGGAGAGAGATTTGTTTTAATGCAACAAATCGATTAATCGAAAAAATAATCGGGCAACTAATCAATTATGAAAATAATCGTTAGCTGCAGCCCTAAATGGTAGTTACTAGTAGCAACAATTTCAGATGACAAACCCTTCCTCAGACACACATGTAACTGGTATCAAAAGTAAATCAAGTAACTGGTAAAAATGTAAATATCCCACACAGGAAATGCATCACTAAACATCACTACTAAGCAACCATCCTGCACAGGAGTAGCTATGTATTCAAAATGTAGTGTACAAGTATTAACTTTTATTTTTTTTACTTTAGGGGCATGGAAAGTTTTGGAGGAACTTACAGGGCCTTGGTCTCACTGAAGTTGAGAACCACTGTCCTAGATTGTATAATGTATCTCTTAGTTACCAGAACTTTTTGAAAATGGAACATAAATAAACCCATATACATGTTTGGTAGACCTTTGCAACATTAACATTGATGATTGTTATGGTACACTATGCATTTGTATTTTAGCAACTGACAAACTCTTTATGTACACTGTATTAAGGAAAATTATTAATTTTCTAGTTAACTTTCTCTTTTCCCATGTAGAAATGGCATATCACAGTTTTCTCTTGGAACCAATTAGCTGCCATGCCTTTAATAAAGATGGGACTCGTGAGTATTCCAGATTGTTTTGAAATATAATCATTACAGTTTATGTGAACCCAATCACTAGCATTTTATATAAGTTTTAACATGTTAAAGGAATTTCAAGGCCATTTATAATATTTTTAAATCTACAGCCTTCAGTAAAAAAATAATACCTGGTGATCCTGCAATGACAGTCCTTCCAAGTCCATGCACTTCCTTTTATAGAGTGACAAAGCTCGGTTCCCTCTCCTAATTATGCTCCTGTGTTGTCACCCTGTCATGCTGGTTCCCAATGAAGACTACCAGTGTGCATTTCACCACAACTTGCCCATGCATGATCCACTGTGGTCACTTGCCCTGATAAATGTCTTTCAGCCATCTCTGGAGTGTATGCCTGAAGACAGGAAAGAGGCTGCAGGAGATCAGCAGCACTGATATGCAACAAAAGAATGAAAAAAGGTTAAAGGTGTAATTTAAAAGAAAAATTATTGCCCACCCCCTCCCTGCCCTCTACAAATGTTCCTTTTTCCCCAACTCTTCTTTCCTCTCCTTTTCTTAACACACTTTTTCTCTCTTTACCAACTCATTTTCCTTTCCCTCATCTCTCTATAACCCCTCCCTACCCATGTCCCATTTTCATACTCCCATTTTCATACTCCCCACCCCTTTCATCTCTCTATACCCCCTCCCTATCCAGATCCAATTTTCATAACCCCACACACACACACTTCTTCCTGAGAAGGCTTAATTCTTATGCTTTACTTATTATCTAACAGTGACAAATCAATTACCTTGAGGTACTATTGTGCTGAATAACTGTCACCCGAAAGCCATTATTTTTAAATTGTTAAGTGACATTAAACCCTCAGATTTTTTAAACATAAAACAATACTGTAATGTGCGCCTTACTGTAATCCATGGTAGTTTCCCTTCTCTTTGCTGCTCTTCCTTTTAAATCCTCATGTCTTCTCATGCTTGGGGAGAACTTCCCTTTTCAGCTCAGGGCCTCTTGCTGTAGTGCTGGCTCAGGTTTCAAGCCTATACAAACGTATACACAGACACCGTGTATCCATTCCAGAGACAAGGCAGTCTGCTGCAAAACAGAAGTTCTGCCCAGCATGAGAACAGATACAAATTTAAAAGGAAGAGCAGCAAAGAGAAGGGAAACTACCATGGATTACAGTAAGGCACACATTACAGTATTGTTTTATGTTAAAAAACCTGAGGGTTTAATGTCACTTTAAATTCTTAATTTTGATAAGTTTCAAAAATGCTTTATTAACACTATACACTAAATACTTATTTACAGTAACCTGTGTTAAAATAAAAAAAATTGAAACAAAAATGGTAAAAATGGCAATTGTTTGATTCATAGCAAATTAAATGTACATCACTTAGGGGCTGATTTATAACCCATTCATACAACAAACACATATGCAAACGAGATTCTCAGTGCATTATAGCCACTAGATGGAGCTGAAGGTTGATTTATAACCTGTTTGCACAGTTAATTTATAACCCGTTTGCATATATATTAACCCCTTAGGGTTTACATCTATTTAAAGCCTTGAATTGTAACTATATGATTGAACACGTTTTCTACCATATTTTTTACTGCAGGACTATGTATATGAGATCAAGTCAAGATGTTTACTGTAGATGTTGTGGGAACTTCTGAAGGTTTAATATGTCCACCTTATAAGCCTTTAAATATAAATATATATATATATATATATATATATATAATTATTTTTTAACTAAATAAAAAGAAAATAAATTGTACGTTGTATTTATTTATTTTAGTTCTGACCATATTAAATAAAGCAAATATGCACAAACTTACTATACCTTTCTTTCAACTATTAAGCTATTTTTATAAATATCTTCCATTTCTGGTTTGTTTGTTTTTTTCGTTTTGGGAAACACAATCCGTTTAATATGCCATGTGCAATATTTGTGATTTATTCTCTCAAATTCTTTTTTCTTTACAGAAATAGCTTTTTGCCCAAATAGTCATGATGTCCATATTTACAAAAAAGCAGGAGACAAATGGACCAAAACTCATGAGCTGAAAGAACACAATGGACAAGTTACAGGTAAATGACTATTATCTGAACTCCAACACGTTATTATAGACTTATTTCATCCTGAGTGGGTACAATACACTATGATCCTCCTTAAAAGGTATTTCTTTTAGACATACACCAAACTAATATTGAAGAGCAACTCCACTAAGTATTCCAAGAATCTTAAAATATCAAATAAGATCACTCTATTATATTGGGGGAAAAAACTTAAAGCAAGCCTGCGGGAATAATAAAGTTAACATTGATAGCAGATATCTGTCAGCACAAACTTTGCTGCCTGGAACACCCCCCATCTCTATTTCTACCTATTTCCTACTGAATAGGCATACTCCACCAGTTCTAATGGCATGTGCTGTGAGTACCCTTTAGGGAGAATGTCCCCTATTTAGAAACTAGAGCTACTCTGGGGAAAAAAAGCTACCTATAACCCCTAAATAGAAAGATTAAGTGAGCACCCGAGCAACCTTTAAAAGAAACATTTTCTTATTCAGACGATCTAATGCAGAGAAATGCAGAGGAAGTGAGTGGTGAAAGATATCCTTTGCCAGCTCTCTGTTAACACTGGCAGTGGCAATTTGGGGAGTCAGTACCTGTGGGTCCTGTCTGACAAGGGCATGGAGACTGAGAGCAACCCTCCCACATGTGGTTGTATCCAGGGCAGGCCGTCTTCCCAGGTACGTTGCTGTTTAAACTTACAATGAAGAGGGGAGTGAAGTAAAGTGGGGAAGAAAGCTGGTTCCAGTTAATAAATAGGAAATGGTGATCGGGAGATGTCTTCTAAACTGCCTGATTGCTTCCCCTGTTCCCTCATCAGCATGTGGCCAGCTGCCTCAGGGGTTACAAACAGACTATAGACTATTTTTGACAGCATTATTGTACATGACTAAGAGTTATATAGCTAAGCTGATCACATATATGTCTAATAAAGGAATAATGTAGGTTATTTTTAAAGGAGCTTTCCAATTTAAATGAGAAGTTACTTTTTTCCCCCCAAGGACAAGTCCATGAATTAACAGAAAAATATTTCCCTAATACATAGAGGTGCAAGTTTTTACCTAATGCATTTTTTTTGTTTACATTAGGCATTGATTGGGCACCTGAGAGCAATCGGATTGTGACATGTGGCACTGATCGAAATGCCTATGTTTGGACTCTGCGGAACAATGCGTGGAAACCAACTCTTGTCATACTGAGAATTAACCGTGCAGCACGATGTGTGAAGTGGTCACCCAAGGAAAACAAGTTTGCTGTGGGCAGTGGTTCAAGGCTTATCTCCATTTGTTATTTTGAGCAGGAAAATGACTGGTGATTAAAGTTTTTTTTTAATGATATATACTAGTGGATAGCCACTTGTGGATTGTTCTGGGGCTTCAAATACATCGTAATAGTCACACATATTAGTTCTAATTTGCAAATCTAAAGCTGCAATGTTAAACTATCCAGCACTGTTCACTATCACTAGATTTGGGTAACTAGTAGACAGCAACAGCTGTACTAAGTAGGTCAGCTTTAACATCAAGTTAAATAGAAGCCTTTAGGGTACAGAAAGACTAAAAGACCTTGGTTGTGTATATGGCTGACCTTGGGACCAACAGCTGAGCACTAGAATCAGATTTTACTGATCATTGAATACTTGTTCCAGATGTTACTGATGAATATACAATGTACATTTAATGCAACAGCCTATGATTGATACCCTCTGTGCCTCTTCTTACTTGTAGTGCTGAACAGATCTCAGTAGCTAGGTGACCAATGCTGCCTAATATATGGAGATTTTTCTGTTCATGCCAATATTATGTTGTCCGTATTAGGACCATTTTTTATCCTTTATCCAGGGCAGTCTCATCCAATGTTCAACATAATGTCATAACTCATGCTGTACAATCTAATGATGCAACCCCATCTTGTGTTTCTCATCCTGCACTCGACATAACCTCATGTGTCCAACACAACCTAATCATTTGTTGTGCGCAATAAGACATATGATAATATGACATTTTCCTGCAGTAAATATAATGCTCCCCTATGAAAGCCATCATTAGCCTAGGAACTTTAGTATTGTGTATAGCTCCATCTATATATAAAACATAAAACAATTGTAGTAGGTAAATCCATGATTTAGATAACTGAAGACTGGTGCATGAGGGGACCATAAGAAGCATGGAGCATCATTGTTGTTAGTTGTCCTCTTGTGGATGTTCAGTGATATATCAATTGTAAAATGCAGATTTGTCAGATGTAGGGTAAAAATGTATAAGATTAAGGATGATTTTATGTCAAACATAAAATGAGAAGTCATTGAAGAAAGGTAACGCTATATCATATGATGTATGAAATTAAGTCAGGTATCTTGTCAGGCAAGTGAAAAGGTTACATCATGCAGAATCAGTTTATAAAGTGTTACCAGCAGACCTGAAAATTGCTCTCAGGGGCATGCATCTCTTTAGGGTTGCACAGGGTCTCCTTCATAAATCCAAAGACGAAGCAGTATGAGATTGTGGCAGGTGCATGACGATAAATACAGGATGTGATTGTGTCACATGAAGAAGAGGGTTCTCTTATAAGCATGAATAATTTTCACTGGGTTTAAAATAAAGTATTATGTCCTTAAAAAGGCTCTGTACAAAGAGAAGCTTGTGTACCTGTCTGACCATTACTAGATTGAGCTACTTGGGTCCCGAATACAACATTTATTTATGAAAACTAAGTAGATTCATTGCTCTGAAATATCCTAGATTTAGGGAAATGAATGATGTATTAACGTATAAGAGTACATTGCATTATCTTTACCTGCTGAGAGCCACATAACTACTGCTCTAGAAGTTTCCCAGCCAAGGTCTTCTTCCACGCATGCACGCAAGAAGCATACATGCAAAGAGAATTTGTTCTCAAACTTACAAGTCCAATCTATTCAGCACGCACAAAGCAGAACAGTTCTTATATTCTTACTATAGGAGATATCTCCCTATTCCTGCAGGAGAATGCTGATCTCTTTAACACAAACAATGTGCATAAACACTGCTTGAAGAATGTGGTCATACTCCTGGGCGTAAACATGTTTACTGGCTAATACAATTTTGTAGCACAAAATGGAATCTTCGACATGTTCCCATATACATAAGGTGGTTGCAGACAACCTCTGGAGAGGTTAGAAAGCCTTGCATAATCAGTATTTTTTTCTATTGCTCAATGAAAAAATGCTTCAGGTTATAATAGACCGTACCAATAATATGTCTGTGTCATGACAGGTGGGTGTGCAAACATATCAAGAAGCCCATAAGGTCTACTGTCCTTAGCTTGGACTGGCATCCAAACAATGTTCTACTGGCAGCAGGTTCAAGTGATTTTAAAAGCAGGTAAATTGACTGTTTGTGCCTTCAAACTACTTCTACAGATATCATCCAGAGGTCTACTAGCTTCCATTAACCACTTAAGGACCAAGCTTCAGAGGCTTGTATTTCAGTTGAGGACTAAAGTAATCTTTGCTGTGTGTTTTCAACCGCAATTTTCATCTTTCTCATTTATTGCACCAACACATATTATATACTGTTTTTATAAGGACAAAAGGGGCTTTCATTTGTTGTGACATATAGTTCTCATTTAGCGCATGACAGAAGATTAAACCCTTAAGGACCCATGACTGAATTATTTCGTCATGGATCCTTATGGCACGGACAACCATGACATAATCATTCCATTATTGGTCCTTAAGGAGTTAATAGATTGCCACTAAATGTGTTATGTGTATGCATGCTTTGCCACTTTCTGCTGAATTGGCCCGAAATTTGATCTGTTGGTTGCCCAGCCAGCACCACCTGGCTTGACAAAAGTTGATATTTCAATCAACTGTAGTCAAAGGAGCCAGGTGGAAAATTGTAGGCCTAATAGTGACTGCAACAGCCAGTTATCTGTAGTCAATGTTCATGTATTCTGTTGCTGACCCAGAATAGATATAGCGATAAGTAATTACACTGTTCTGGCACTCATTTACAGCATGCTTCTTCCAGGTCTGTAACTCAAAAGTACTTAGGTCATACACCGCCAGGCAACTAGCATTTTCAAAAGGAGACTTACAATGGCATCCCCATATTTCTGTCATGACAGAATCCCTTTAAGGATAAGTGATTTTGGTAAAATTGATTTCATCGAGGAAACTGTCTTTTGCTCATTATGCTGCTTAGGAAAATTTTGCTTATAAAAACCCTACCATTTATATATTTAGAGGGTTTTTTGGGGGGGGGGGATGTACTACACTTAGGGCAGGTAATTTTTTACATTTAGTGTTCTTTTAATTTTTTTCATTTAGTGCTAGTATTTTCTTCCCTTTTCTTAGCCCCTCCCACTCCAGGCAAGTTCCCTGTACTTAGAGGGCTGAGTCATGCTTTGGAGATCAATCATGGATCTCCAGATGTAGACTGCAGACCCCAAAATTTGATTGGTAACCACTCTGGGCGTTACTGAACAGGAAACTGGCATCAATAGCCCTTTCATTGCCACTGCTGCCATTTGTGTTCTGTTATTAGTGCCTCCTCTGACATCCATGTGGAAGTTATCCGCTTGACTGTACAGTCCACACAATCTTATCTTTTTGACTATTCAGTCATTGTAAAAGTAAATGCCATTATTGACCAACAGGTATGTACACGTATCTTGTACTCAGGATAAATAAGAGAACATATTTGATATAGTAATAGTATTAAGTATACAAAATATGTTACAAAACAAACAAAAGGAATTTTTTCCATTTCTCTGCTTATTGTAAAAAATATACTCAGGGTATTTAAAACTAAAATTATTAAATGAAGGTCACATTTAAAAAATGGTGTGAAAATCATGTTGGTATAGAATCAGTTAACAAGTTATTGTTGAGTAAACCGTTTAATCAAACATTTTTTACTGGTCACGGGTTTTGATCAGCCCTGGACATTCAATGGTTATTTTATTTAACTTGTTTACGGTCTTCCTTCAGGGAAAAAATATAACATGATTAGGGCCTTTCTGGCACAAAAAATAGTTTCAGGATTTTTTAAAGGAGCTTCTGTAGTCCTTAGGAGCCATTTAAAGCTCATTATACCATTAAAAGCCAACTTAATTTTGGCTTCCTTGTTGACTCCAATGCATTTCGACAAAATTGCAAAATGTTACCCGACTCTCCCCATTTTTGCTGAAATGTCAGGTAAATGACTCCTAATTCCTAGCTGAAATCCAATGTCCACTCATTCCAGCTAAGAACATAGACATCTAGAAGAAAGTTATTCAAACATGGGGACAATGTCCGTATAGTTCTGCAGTGTAGTGTGAAGACAGGTCCTCAAAATACAAAACCTTTTTTTGTCTTCTACTTTAGCACTGTGCTGCCAGCTAACCATGTTATTCTTGGTTGGTTTTGCTTATCAAGCACAACACCTCCTTGTGTATATATACTGTGTGTGTGTGTGTGTGTGTATATATATATATATATATATTGTGTGTATATTGTAACAAGGACACTCCACTGTAGTCCAGGTAGGTCAAGGAAACACAGTTTATTGAAAGGGCAAACACAAAATAGCTTGAAACAGCAACATACGACAGTCTTTTAGCTTCGCTCGGTAGCTTTCCACAGCTTCAAGACACTCACACTTGCTCACCCCTCGTGAGCCCTCACTCTGCTCTCTCTTAGCAGTCTGTCCGACAGGTCCCTGGGGTCACCGACCTTCCTGACCTCTCCCAGCCACCCCTGGCTGTTCCGTGTGCGTCCAGCACGCACCCGAGTTTGTCTGTGTGCTCCCTGCACGCACACACACAACTCCTACACTGACTCCAGGGTGGAGCTCTCCTGACTCACAGGTGGGGCTTCCTGATAAAGGCTGCTCTCAGCCACCTGATTAGCCCAGGCTGGTCAATGGCAACACCTGGCCCCAGGACTGGAGATCTCATCCCACCCAGAGCTCTACGAAATCTCCAGAGCTCCAGATCCCAGCTGAAAATAGGAAAACCTGGAATAACCTGAAAAGCCAGGTTCTTCCTTATAACCTGCTTTACTTTCTGGACCCTCTCAGCCCCTTTGGCTGAGAGTCCTGGGTGCCAAGGTCGCCATCCTCCACCGTGGCATTGGCTTACACTGCCACAATATATATATATATGTGTGTGTGTGTGTGTGTGTGTGTGTGTGTGTATATATATATATATACACACACACATATATATGTATGTTTGCGGGATAGTATACCTTGTATTACATTCTTCTGTTGTAGCTTGCTCTTTACCTAATGTTACTCTGCTATATTTCAGTTTATGCTTAAAATCTGTAAGTAATAACCAGTACAGAGGTATCAATAATGGAAACAAATTATATTTAACAGGATCTTCTCATCCTATATTAAAGAAATGGAGGATCGTCCTGCACCTACCCCTTGGGGATCCAAGATGCCATTTGGTGAGCTGATGTTTGAATCAAGTAGCAGCTGTGGCTGGGTGCACAGTGTCTCCTTCTCTCAAAGTGGAGACTACATGGCCTGGGTCAGCCACGACAGCACCATATGTATTGTTGATGCCACAAAGAAGATGAGGTAAGACATACTTCCTGACCATCCATACTTCTAAAAAACCTTTAAGGTTTTCAACCTCCCATTCAGCCAGGACCACTAAAAGTTGGTAGGACTTTAACAAGCTAAAGGCATAGTTGTGGATTTGAACACAATTTGGATAGAACCAAATGCCTTTAATATTCATCTCATGCTCTTCGGAAAGGTGGCAAGGCATCTTCTACCTAGTATTAAAAGGGGTTGATATTGTAATTGGTATGAGAGAGGGCGTTAACTTTTTGTTTTGCATAGACGGCAATATATCTGAAGAAATCTAGAAACATCTGGCTTTCTGCTGATTGGTGGATGTATTTGAGAAGAGAGTAGCAGTCTATTACTGGCCAACTTGCAGAAGGAGAGAATGGCATAAAGGGGTTTACGTACAGATATTAGGTAGTCCAATGTGTTGGAGAGCACTCACCGAGCAGCTACCATTTTCACGTCGTTGTCAAGGTAGGATGTATGCATACCAGGCTCAGGAGCAACCTGGGGCACCATGTTGTAACTGTCAGGTGCCCCTTGGCACTTTTTGAGATCCAATGCTGCCCAAGCAGTTCTAATACTGGTACTGATACTGGGCTAAACCTCTGTTTATCAGTACTGCTTGGGCTGGAAGAAAAATCTCTAAAAAAAAGAATGTCCAGAGAAATTAACATTTAGTTTCTTGAAAAATAAAATGTTAGTTTTCAAATAAAAAGATTATAATGTACACTACTTAACAGTGTTGTCCACAGTATAAGTGTTTAAATGGTGTGCATGTTAGAGCATTCTCTTTAATAAAATGCTAGTTCTATTCTTGTTATACTGGCTCCAAAACTTTGAGTCACTGACCCGGAAAAGATTGGGAGTTCTAAATACACTAATTTGCATTCTTATTTAACAACTCAAAGTGGTGAAGCCAGAGTCAGCTAGACAGTTATTATCAGAAGCAGTCAGCAGTAGCAATCCCCATATTTCTCTCATTGAAGTTGAAAAGGTATTATTTTAGACTATTATGCTATACCTAATTTAGATTGTATATTTTTAAGCAATAGGGACCTTCACTACCTATGTTTTTGTGTCTTCTCATTATTGCATAGTTGTGAGTAATATATGTCAGTGCTATGTAAATAATGGTTTATAATATTGAAAACTATTATTAATAAATTAATCACTGATTGCTTGCAGGGTTGCAACTCTAACCACAGATACTTTGCCTCTCCTGTGTTTGACATTTATTACAGAAAACAGCTTAGTTGCTGCCGTAAGTAAAACAGTTTTTTTTTTTTTGTTCACTGTAAAATATTGTGTAATTTCAAGAGTGATATCATGCATGACACTTTGGGGCATATTTATAAAGCTTGGAATTACTGGCTCACCAAATATTTGCCTCTGACTACTTATTGGTTCTTTGTAAATACTGTAATTATAAAGCATTTGCTGCATGTGTATACCCTGGACTGCCACACTTCCCTTTCTTTATTGGGAATTGCAGATCTCATTTACATTTGTTGTCTTTATAATACAGTATGTCAAATTATAAAGCCATGGTGCTGATCTTTTTTTTTTAATTTACATTAGGCATTTGCAAATGGCACATAATTCATTTTATCAGTGGTTCATTATTTATTTTTGTGAAGAACCTGTCATGTTCCCTTCTGCTTAGTCATCCACACATATATTGACTGTACTTTTAACACCCTGCAAATGAAGAATTTATACTAAAATCATTGGCCCTTAATGGCATTCGTCCGCTACACCCACTGTAAAATCACATTATAATGATAAATTCTGCAGTTCAGCGAATGGTCTGCATTTGTAGGCTAATCTAGGCAGATGAATGCACCTAGATTATCTTTCAGTTTTGTAAATATGCCCCTTTGTCTGTTTTCAGCATCTTTAAAGGAAACCTGTGGGTGCAACACAACTATTTAACTAACCGGTGCAGGAGGTTGCTGACAGTATAAACTTTTATAATACTATAATTATACTGCTTGGAGCTTCTGTGAAGTGTATCCGCCTCCTCATTGTGGGGATGAGGCACAACCTCTGCCCCAGCTCACATTGCAATAACCAGTTCCTAATCAACATCAGCAGACTCGGCCATTGTCATGTGGGGGCATGGTCAGCTATTTCCTACAACTGTTAGTTTAGTAGTTTAAATGATTCCACAGGTTTTTCTTTAAAGTGTATCTATACCCAAACTTTTTGTTTTGGGTTGGATAGACTGGGTAAGGATTAGCACTCTTCTCGGGCTTGACGGCAGTCGGAGGCTCCGTTGGAGAGATCTTTTCACTTCCTGTCTGGTAAAAAGTTTTTTTCCCCCAGGACAGGAAGAGAGGGGAAATCTGTCTTACAGCAGCTTTGAGAGAAGTAAAAGTGCTTTTTATTTTTAAGTAGGGGAATGCTAAAAAAAACTCTGTTAGCTTTTTATTGTTGTCTGCTCCCTGCTCCAGATTTTCTTTCACTTCTTGTCTGGTAGAAGGTTTGTTCCCAAAACATAAAATGAGCAGAAATCTCTCTAAAGCTGGGTATACATGATTATATTTTCTTTGTTCAACCTGCAGGTTTTACTGCAGTTGGAGGCTTTTTTGGAGAGCTTTTTTTTCCACTTCCTGTCTGACAAAAAGGTTGTCCGCCCAGGAGGGGAATTCTCTCTAACAGTAATACAGGCAGAAGTAAAACTGCTTATTTAAAGTTAAGTGGGGGGATGCTAAAAACTCTGTTAACTTTTTATTGTTGTCTGTTCCTTGTTGAAGATTTTCTCACTTTCTGTCTGGAAAGAAGGTTTGTTACCAGAACAGAAAGTGAGGTGAAAAGTCTCTAAAGCTGGGTATACACGGTTATATTTTATTTGTTCAACCTGCAGGCTGAACAAAGAAAATATAATATTCCTCAATCAACGCTCACAAGCATGGATGGACAAATCCCCTGCTGTTTGCTACCGGCTGATGTCAGGATATCCAAATGGAGCTTGCAGCTGGTTGCTTGAAAGCTCCGTTCTGCCAAGAATTTTCCAACCTGCTCCTTCGATCAGATGATCGAGGGATGCCTGGCAGAAGGGTGCCGGCAGGGGCACCCACTGTGCAAATTTGGGCCGGTTCTGAAATTTGTACTCTGTGTGTCTGTAGCGGCTCCGCCAGGCTGCACAGACCTGACTGTCACAGCCTCTCCGTTCCGCACAGCCGCCCGAACATGCAGCGGTCCTACCACTGCGGGTGACAGAGCGCTGGCAGGGGGATGGAGTTGCACTATCTGGAGGGGGGGTGGGGACACCGCTGCTGCTCACCTCGGCCATCTGGATGACAGCAACGGGACGCTCGGCCGTCCAGGGAGAGTCTGCAGGAGACGAGCCGTAGTCTTCTCTGTGCCGTGCCCGAATTCGTTTTATGTATTGGAGTATTTGCACGAGTACGAGTACTCATGCAAATACTCGGTATCGCCGCCAATACCAATGCTTGTATCGGTATCGGTACATCCCTACTGTATAACCTACTTTACAGAGTTTCTTTCCAAAACTGGAAAAAAAAGGATTTATTTGTAGATATACTTTAAGAATAGTTGCAAACACAAAATGTGGCATCTGCTATGAACTTAGGGCACCCACTAATGATTATACAGAAACTGTGACACTGTACAACAGCTTCCATTTATATGTGCAAGCCCTTTCAAACACAAAATTGTTAGTTGACAAAAGTCTACACATGCAGCATTTTCACTGCTGTGCCTTATTTATTCACTTTATTGCACAGGCCTGCTTAATTCACCACATGCACATTATGATCATAATTTTTGCAGTATGTTGTATGTAAAAGTCAATTCATAAACATTATTGTGCAGGTTTTTACTAAAAATATCAGCACCTTCTGAAAGAATGTAACACTTAGTTTCTGTGAGGCGTCTACTGAGGAAAGACAGTAAAGAAACCATTTGAGGTAATGATAAAATAACAGCTTATGAGATGAAATGCAGCTTATGGGAAATATAGATGATGGTTCCACACCAATGCAATAGTTCAACATGCGTTATTTGTGTTGGTTATGTGTTTTTATATGAAACACTGAGATCTTGAGGAATTCTGAATTAAGTTTTACTTGCTTTTAAGGACATTACATCAGAATACAGGAAAGCAGCATCAAACAGGAAACATAAAGATCATAGATAAACATGCAAAGAGACTGAAATTGCACTACAGCACCATCTAGTGCTCAAAATACATAGTTACAGTCAGCAACACAATCAGTATTCATCAGCATAGGCTGTTGTATTTCAACACCCCTTCTCAATAAACA
The DNA here is from genome assembly GCF_000935625.1 of Nanorana parkeri. NCBI lineage: Eukaryota > Metazoa > Chordata > Amphibia > Anura > Dicroglossidae > Nanorana > Nanorana parkeri. The sequence goes on along the minus strand of NW_017308122.1, from coordinate 178,207 downwards.
GCATATGCTTTGCTATATGACGTTTAGCTTCTCTCGAAGAAACTATAACGATCCTTTGGCAATGGCTTGGTGAATGCATCCGCAGCCATTTCTTCTGATGTGCAATATTGCATGTCGTTAATAGCTTGCTCTTAAGTGTCCCTTAACAGATGATACTTCACGTCGATATGTTGATTCTAGGGTTGACCCTTTCTGATTGTGTCTAGCAGTACAGTTTGCAGGGTGGTATTCCCTTTGATGCCCGAGTGGATCTTCTAATCTCAGTTAGAAGATCCAGTTGTTCAGCAGAATTTAACATAGAACTTGACGTGTCCATTGTTCCACTTCTTGTTCTGACTCCTGTGCGGCCTCCCTTTGCTCAGCTTCCTTTGCTAGTTCAATGGACGAATTCACTTCACAACTTCCTGGGATCATTTTTTCTGGTGATGGGTTCTCATCGAAATAAATGCTGCAGCTTATTGGAGCTTTGTCAGTCTTTGGGTTTAGGATTCTATATCCCTTACTTTGTTCACTATAGCCCACCAAAATATCTTCAATGGCTGTGTTCTCCAACTTCGATCGGTTCTCCTTTGAAATATAGGTGTAAACTTTTCATCTAAACACTTTAATGTGCCCTAGGCTAGGCTTCAATCCATGCCACATTTCAAATGGGGTGCTTTCAATGGCTTTTGATGGTAGCCTGTTCTGTTGGTATGTTGCAGTCATGACTGCTTCTCCCCAGTACTTCTTAGGTAGGTTGGCGTCTGACAGCATGCATCTGGCCATTTCTATAAGAGTGCGATTGTTTTCCGTTCTGCTACACCTGTTTCATTCTTGTGCTTCAGAGAAGTTCTTGTGTACCTGGAATAATCCTCAATGAAAGCCAGTAGATATCTGTTCCCGCCTGATGTGGGAGTTTTCAATGGTCCGCACACATCGCTGTGTATGAGCTCCAAGGGGTGGTCTTTCTTGGGGTGGTCTGTGTAAGTGGGGTACGTGTGGCCTTTGCTTCCATACAGCATTTGCATGTCATAAGCATTCGACAGGGCAGTACGGTTATATCTTCTGATAATCCTCTCTTTATTATGTCGTTTATGGCTTCTGGGTTAGATTTGTTGTATGGATTATGAGTCTTGACTTGTTCGTCTGGGGTGATGAGTCTGTACAGGTGTTCATCCAATTTTCATTTTTTCAATAAGCAAGGATTTGCTTATTTTTTCGGATTGTACATTCATCACCTCTGCATTGAACTGTGAGACCATTATTAGCAGGGGTTTTCACTGATAGAAGGCTTCCTTCTAGATCTGGGACATACAGTACATTTTTCATGAGGATACTCTGCTTATCACCTGACAATGTGATGCAGTCCAAGAATCCTTGACCGTTACCTTACGCAATGATACTTTTCCCATTTGCTAAGAAAACGTTGTCCTTTGCACTGAAATCAGTTTCTGTGAAGATTATCTTATCACTAGTCATGTGACTCGTTGCGCCTGAGTTAATACCATTTGTGCAGTATAGTTCTGAGCCACTTTAAAAGTAGCGCTCTATGATGTGCCTGCAGTTTCCTTTGTGGCTGCCTTAGCTCTTTCTCTTGTAGGTGCCTCTCGGCTTCGTTGCTCGACTTTCCATATTGAACAGTCCTTTTTCAGGTAACCTGTTCTTTTTACAGCGAAAACACGCTCTGCTTTCGTTGTTTTGCTTTGCACTCTCATTCACCTTAAGGGCTTTCTCGTTTTCTTCATTGTGCATATTTTCTTTCCTTCTATCATATTCATAGATTAATTTTCCTTTGGCGTATTCTAGTGTTAGTACCTGCTCAGGTCTGGTTTCTAGAGCGTTAATAATAAGAAGGCTACACAACAGTAATGCCACCACATGGTTATCTTTAATTTCCTCTCCAATTGCACGTAGCTGTTCTATGATTTCTAGCATGGCATTCACATGTTCACACATTCCCTGGCCTTTTTCTAGCCTCATTTTATATAGCTTGCATAGCAGATATAGTTTACTGTTTAGGTTTGAACGCTCATGCAGTTTCTGTAATGACATCCACATAGCTTTAGCTGTATTTTCTTTTCTAATGTGGATGAGCTGGCTATCTTCCACTAGCAAACTTATAATTACTTTTGGTTGGCTGTTCGTGTCCCATTCCTCCGTGGGTCCATTAGTAGTTCTGTCTGTGCTGCTATTGTTGAGCTTTGTGATTGCAAACTTCATATCTGAACTACTTTCCATTTTTCAGTAGCTTGGATGCAGCTCTTGTTGACTTGCAGTGTTCTGTTTAGTGTCTGGGTCCAGAACCTGTTAGTTATGTGTTTAGATGAAGCACTGAGATCTTGAGGAATGCTGAATTAAGTTATACTTGCTTATAAGGACATTACATCAGAATACACTAAAGCAGCATCAAGCAGGGAACATAAAGATCATAGATAAACATGCATAAGTATAGAGACTGAAATTGCACTACAGCGCCATCTAGTGCTCAAAATACATAGTTACATTCAGCAACACAATCAGTATGTATCAGCATAGGCTGTTGTATTTTCCTCAATTTGAACATGCAAAAATCGTTGAGTAAAATAACTAATGCCACATTGAATTGATGCTACTTGTTGGTATGGCAACAAACTAAAAATATTTGACTTCATTAAACTTCAAACTGCAGGGGAAACTACTTGTAAAATTCACGAATGCACACATTTTTTTATATCTGCTCTCTGTAGTAAATGGAAGCACCTCTTTTGCTGCAGGCACTATAAAGTTATCTTTCCATTGTGACCAAACCTTTTAATAATGTGTTTGTAATCAGTAATTCTAGCACGTGTTATTTTCCTGGTACAGGAATTAATTTCAACTACCTATGAGAATATAAATATAGGGTAGCATACAAGTTCTGAAAGCATTTAATTAGATCCCAAAACACTATACTGGTAATTTGGGTTTGCCAGAAATATTTGTGTAGGTTGCCACCTATGGGATTAGTAATCGCTGTATCTTTTGTGAACACCATTCCTAAGCCTCTAACCCTGATAGGAAGCACTGTAGTCACTGTGATCGTAGGACTTTTAAGTACTGGTTCTATTAGAAGGATTCGATGTAAAAAAAATTTGGCCTGGTGTTTTAGGTATATGTTCTAGGTCTGTGTTCTTTAAACTACGGCTCGTGGTCCGGTTACAGCTAGCTGTTTGTTGTGTACCAGTCCCTGCAGTCCCTATTGCATTCCAGAGCTGTTCTGTAAGCAGAGTGTCAGTGGGTAATGGGCACTGGAACACAGAGCATTCAGGAACCAGAAAATCGGATCTGCCTGGTTCCAGCTATGACAACATCCGGCCAGTAGAGGAGCAGTGTGGGACACAGAGCAGAGCTAGCTCCTTTTGCACCCGAGGCAAGAACAGAAAATTGTGCCCTCCCAACAGGTGTGACGTCACCCAGGTGTGACATCATGCGCCCGCCTCCAGGCTGCAGAATGCGCCGGTGGCCGAATCCAAAATAGCATACAAATTAATTTTGTTTGACGAGACTAATGAAAAAGTTTTTATTTTCTGTTCTGTTCATTTCGTCAGAAACTAAATTTTAGTCTTTGCTCATCTAATAATGTGTGTGTGTGTGTTTTTTTTTAAATTAATATTATTTTTTTTGCTGTTGGGGGGGAGGGCTTTGGTAAAATATCAGGGGTATGAACAGCCGCTGCCCATACAGGCGGGATGAGCAGCAGGGATCCGAGGAGAATCTGCAGGCTGTGCCACCGCTCTACTCCATGCTGCCTCGAGACCGAGCTGTGCTGGCATCCTGGCGCCACTGTTGCCATGGTGCCCTGTGCTCGCACACCCCAAAGGCTGGCCCTGGTTGCTCCCCCTTGTAGCTATGCCCGAGGTGAGTGCCTCACTCACCTCACCCTTTCTATGACCCTGACGCAGCTTAAGTAACCACTGAACACCCTTGCTGGGAGGGCGTTCTAATCCCACTGACACAGGTGGGGTACTTTTTCCCTCACTGACACCAATGAGGGGGCACTCTTCCTCCCACTAATCACCAGGGCTTTTTTTACTCCCACTAACTCCCAACACAGGGGCATTTTTACTCCTATTGACAGAAGCCTGGATATTTTTTTTTACTCAAAATAACTCCAGACCAATCGTTCTCCCACTGACCACCCACTGGCATTTTCACACTTATTGACCACCAACACCAGGACTATTTTACTCCCACTGCACAAAGTCTGGGCCCAACAGTGGAGAGTGAAACCACACCTTAGGGTAAAAAGTTTGAGGACCCCTACCCTAGCTGTTCTTATGACTGTCAGTATATGAGGATGATGTGCTAAAGCTAGGTGAACTAGGCTTTGTCAAACACTCTATCATATCCTAGAAACGTTTTTTTCTTCTCAATCTCCTGTACATATTGAATGTGTAATGTAAAAATGTTTCACTTTAAAAAGGATTATGTGTTATGGGGTGTTATGATTTTTATTTTTTTTTGGTTTGGGAAGCAAGTGCGTGAGCCTCCAGAAAATGTAATCTATGTAAGAATTCACAGGTACTGCACTTCAGTGAGCTGTAAAAAACAAACAAACCTGTGAATACTGTATACACTGCAATTTACACAACATTTGAAAGTTTTCAGATAAGTGTTCCCTATGAAAAAACTGTACCACTTTACTTTCCAAAAACTAAAATTGTACTTCCTGGCCATTCAATTGTTTTTTTTTAATTTACATAACATTTTTAATGTGAACCAAATATCACAAACACAATATTCTCTTTCCCAAGGGTCATGACTGCTATCCTATGCTGTTTACATATGATAAAGACCAGGGGAGTTTGAGCTTTGGAGGAAAGCTGGACATCCCTAAGCAGAGCTCACAGAAAGGGATGACGGCACGAGAGAGATTTCAGAACATGGACAAAAAAGGTGGCACTGATACCAACAGTGGAACACTGGATACTCTGCATAAAAATAGCATTAGGTAAGGAGTTGGGAAGAACTGTATTAGCCTTGTATTACTGCATGTTTCATTGAAAAACCCTGTTTTCAGCATTGCTGGTTGCCAGAAGAAATAACAGGAGTGGGGAAGAGTTAGTACCTTTGGCATGTCTTTATCACTCTCTCTCACTTCCTGTCCCTGTGTCTCTACAAAGGAACCATAGAATGCAGCAAGAGGATTTTTTTTTATTAGAGTGGGGAAGGATTAGATACTTTTCCTATTTCTGCCTGTTTTTCCCATTTGGAGATTTCCTCTCACTGAAGGGAACAGTTAGGCTTTAATTTGACTAAATTAATGAACTTTCTAGTGTTTACATATCCAGTTTTTGGTTAATGACAAAAACAGACCTACTGTATGTGGTCACCAAGGCATCTGCTGGCTTAGTTATGGTTTGTGAAAATGTCTGGACACTTATAGATGATAACTACATAACGTAACAAAAAAGAATGATAAAACTGGTGTTGACATTTTCTTCATGAAACTAAACTGACAACATTATTTTAGCTCGTTGGTCACCTCTCTTTATGCAGACAATTGCATCATCTTCAATACATTTTGGATGTCTAATAAATATGCTGGAACCTTAGAAGGAAATGTTTAAAGCAGAAGTACACCATCCTTTCCTTTACAGCCAAGAATGGTACCGTATTAGCCTTTATATGGATTGGAGTTGCCATAGTGTTGCACATGTGATCACCTTGAAAGTTTGGTTGAGAGCTGAAATAAGTACACTGGCACCCTTGACAGTTGGCATGGCTTAAAAGTACCTATTTTGGGAGATCTTCAAATTGGTGCGTCAAGTTCTGGTTTAAGGAATGTGCTCCATGTAGCTTGATAGTGGCTTGGTTATGTAATTCCTTACTGATGAGGCAACATAATTATGTTTGGCAAAAATTAAAACAGATATATTGAAAAATGTAAAACATTTTCAGGGACAAAAAAAAAATCCCCTTACCCACAGCATGAGAGGTTGTAGTCTTTATTGTTAATAAAACATGTCCCACCTAATCCACACAAGACCAAATAAACAAGACCCTTCTTTTTTACCTGCAGTCAAATCTCTGTGCTGAGTGGGGGAAAAGCAAAATGCTCCACGTTCTGCACCACTGGAATGGATGGAGGGATGGGCATTTGGGACATAAAGGTGAGCAATAATTAATTTCCCTGCATATATATATTTTACTATGTCATATGTTTATGCTTTTATGCTTTGTTTTGGAATGTATTATAATCAGTGACAACACCAACAGCTGCACCATTTTTAAGCATCTTTTAGTGTAAAATAGAAGGTTTTCCATTGCCACCCTGCCTGCCAGCTCCAACTGGTTGTGTTCTCATTGTTACTGATTGTGTGTTTTTTTGTATTGGTGGAATAGTGTAGTTTACATCGTTACATAGTTGTTACGGTTGAATAAAAACACTGGTCCATCGAGTTCAACCTTTGGATTTTGTGTGTGTGTCTGTGTGTGTATGTTACTAGGATTACCTCTACCCCTGTATATCTTGTGCGCTGGGAAAACTATCTAGATATTTCTTGAATTATTTACTTTGATAAAACACACGTACAACCTAATAGTAGTGTAGGACAATTGTTGACCCTAGTCTTCTAGTTGTCAATTCTATGTTACTGAGTGGACAGTTTCTGACTTGTGTGGCCTATTGGGGCAGAGGGGGGCTGGTATCATTATAGCTCTGGTCCCAAATCATCATTTTCTGATTTAATCTAAATCTGAGGTCCACGAAAAGATACTCACCCTTTATCTTGCACAGTGCTTCCTGGTTTGGACACATGACCCAGTTACACCCACCTCCTGGAGCTTCTCCACTGTTTCTGTGTCAAAATAACACACAAAATAACTCCTCCGAGGAGGAACTTGGCCATATCCTATCTGTAATAAAAAGTAGTAATGTTCCTCTGTTCATTTCCTACATTCTTGCTCTCTATTGTAATGTTTTACCGATTGTAATTCATTGTACTGTTATACTTTTTGTTATAAATAAATATATTGAAAAGGAAAAAAACAAAACTGGACTCACAATAATGTTTCTGGTAGCATGGCACATCGAACAGGTGAAGTCTACAGTTCCAGTACAAGTTACATAAAATGAAAGACCCAACACAATCAGTGCAAACACACCCACTGAGTGTGAAAGTGTGTGCATGTAGACACTAAATGTGTTAGGTATATGTAAATGTAATAGGCTGCACAATCTGATTGTAGTATGTGTTAAGAGCTTTAGTATGTGGTTGCAAATGCAATTACGGAAAATACTGTATATCCCTGTATTTCCTTTCTCTCTAATTGCTCGTCACTGGGACAAAAAGTGCAGGCAAATCTTCCCAGTGGGCATGTAGCAATAGAAACCTGATGTTTTTTTAAAACTTCCCCATTCTATGCAGAACGGACAAGCAAAATGTTATTTTTGCTGGAGTTGCTTTTAGTAATTGGCTCGATCAGCCTCCTGTGACAGCGTGTCAGAGAGAAAAGCAATGTACACAAACTCAGTGATCAGTGATCGCCGAGTGTGTGTAAATAATTGAGAATATGGTATGTTAACTATATTTAAAAAATGAATTAATAAATAAAAATAAATAAATATAAAAAAATAAAAAGTTTATAAAAAATAAAATATTGAAAAAAATTGAAAAAATAAAAAAACATTTTCTGTATCGGTTTCGACCTGACATTTTTTTATTTCGGTTTCGTTTCGGTTTTAAAATTTCCATTTCGGTGCACCTCTAGTAATAGCTTGTGGCTAATTAGAATGCATGAAGCCAGGAAGTAGCAGCAAACACTAAGACTCCCCAGAAGTGTCAGATCTTTGCCTGTCAGAATGGCCCATCGTTGCAGGCTGCTGCAGGTTTGTACACACACTTCGGGGTGCCTGTCCTTTATGACTACAGCAGTATTTCTCCTATGAAAAGCAGGATTCTGTGCTGTGGATCGCTCTTCTTTGCTATCAAATCAGAACATTTGAAAAAAAAAAATTCTTAATGTTTTCTCCCCAAAAATAATATAAATGTGTAGCAGAAGAATGTGATTGTAATTGTGTAATTTTCTCCTTTTAGAGTCTGGAATCTGCCATGAAAGGTTTGAAAATCAAGTGAGCAAGACAAGAAATAAAGCAACGCATGAGAGACTATCCCTTGCCATTTCAAATTATTTCTATATGCAGCGCTTATTTTTAACCAGTGCAAATTGATCTGTATGGTTTTTTTTTCTTCAAAATTATCACACACACACACACACACACACACACACACACACACACACACACACAAACCAAGTGGTAATTTAACAGCACTTTATCTTTTTCGCCTTGGGTGCTAAAGGACCTTGTTCCAGCACTGTATAGATATACAGTATATTCTGTCTTTGGATGTATAGACAGTTGACAGTCACATTTATGATGCCTTTCCTGGGTTAGTTCCTCACTGGGACCCCAGAAAATATATTGATGCCGGGTGTGAAACTGTGATCCCTGTTATTGATTGTTACAGCACCTTAAGGTTCTATTCACACTATTGAGTTAGGTTGGCACACAACTAAGTTCCATTTTGAATGGCACCCTAATGCATCTGGCCAGCTCACAACACTTCATGTGCATTTTAGCACCCCACAACTCAGAGATATGAACAGTCTGTGTTGTGGTGCACTGTGGTGAAAATAATAAGCTGCACTGTAGTGTGTTGGCAGGCCATTCAAAGTAAATGAGCTACCTTAAGACAACGCATGTTAAGGGAAGTTGGGAAACTGTGCTACAAACCATATCATTGAGTCCCTCGCCTGTTTATCAGAGCAGGAAAAAAAAAAAAAAGCTGGGCACAGATGCAAATATGCTTATTTGTGGACTGATAAAGAAAAATACTAAAGGGTTAGTTCAGCTTTACAGCACATTTTCCACAAAACCCTCCAGTCATAACAGCATTCCCAGCACATTGTAAACCGCCATTCAGCTGTTAAAAAAGGTGCTCTTTTAGCAGTCCATACCTTTTTAAAAGAAATAAAAGATGCTTTGGACAATTAGCAGAAATGACCTGTAACCCACAGCAACAAATCAGGAATATGTTAACCATTAGTGGCATGAAAAAATGTGATGTTACGCTGCCATGCAAAGCTTTTGCTTATAAAACCATAGGCTTTTTTTGATAAAACTTTGTACTAAGCTTCTCTGGACAAATGTTTACATATGTAAACAGGAAATGTGTAGATTTTAAGTAAAACTTACAAAAAAAACAAAAAAGTGTGTTTTTTCTTCTTCAAACTACCGTGGTAATTATGTATAGAACAAGTCCTCGGGGGGGAATATTCCTTTTTGGTTTAATAGTAATCTTGACAAAAGGCCTCATTGATAGTGCAGTATCTGCTCTTGGCAGGACATCACAATTCTCCACAATGCACCTGCAGTGTACATTTATTTAATAAAAAACTGTCACATGACAGTTACCGTCAACCTCTTCCCAGCCACCCCCCAATTCACTAGAACAAATATGGCTTCAAGTACAGATACTTTTCCAGCTCCAAGACTAGACCAGAGAAAAACTCAAAAGTTAGGAGGCAGCTGTCATTTGTAAGGAGCATTGGCTACGGGGCTCCAGGGATTTGTGCATCCCTGTTTTAATGTATGATTTGATATAGGCACATCTAATCTCTTCTCCATCCTGATTCAACTGCTGTCTGTCTATAACATTTCTTATGATTTGATCTTTAGTTTTATGTTTGATGCTCACTTTATTGACATTTACTCACTTTCATGTTTGTTTGAAAGGCGATGTTATCTTTATGGCCTGTCTATATCAGCCTTTGATCCATGTGTCTTTTATCATTTTGTAGCCACCATCACCTTCTGTGATGTGGCTACTAGACATTTAGTGATAGTCAGCCTGGCTGGAATTGTAGTGGCAGTTATCTGGTTAATTCCAGGTGTCTGGCATTGCCTGTACCCCCCTGGGCGGAGTGTGACTCTGTCATATTGTGGGACAGCCAATGAGATGCTATAGTGTTTGTACAGTACAGCAGCCAATCACTGTGTTTCTCTTAACCAGTGGTGCATGCTGGTATAGGGTACATATACTGGAGGCATTTGCCATGTGCTCAAACTAGCCGGGACCAGCCATGAATTAGGGCTGGGTTCTGTTCAGCCAACCCCCCAGGCTAGGCCTGAGGGTGAGCATAGGCTGGTGTGAGGGAAATGTTTCCCTGAGGCCTCCAACATGGAGGTCTTTGTTGCTGGACCGGAAGAGACCCAGGACCAATGCTGGCTCTTGAAGTTTCCTGAAACCTGAGGACTTCAGGAGTATGGCCGGTGTCTTTCCTGTTAAGGATCTATATTCATCCTTGCACATCTGCTATTTCAGTTGCTATCCGCTGCCTTACATGTGGATCTACACTGATATGCCAGCCAGGTCTGGTGAGTCTGGAGCTTATGTCTGTTACACCATGGAAGCTTAGAATCCCTCTACCCTCTCTCCCCAGTGAAGATTTTCAATAAAAGTTATTCTGCATTATATTTCTGGAGTGGACATCAGTTTGTGGGCACTAGAAGAAGGCGGTTAATGCCAATGGGTGGGCAGCTGAACATCATACCCTAGACCAGTGATGGCGAACCTTTTTGAACCAGAGTGCCCAAACTGCGACGCAAAATCATCCTGAGACCTGGCAAAGCCCTCCACAGATCCTGCAGAGACCCCCTGAGACCCTGCAGTCTGCCAGATCTCAGGAGGGCTGTGCAGGATCTGTGGTGGGCTTTGCAGGCTGCAGAGCTCCCCATGGATCCTGCAAAGCCCACCAAAAGGTATTGCACAGCCCACCAGTGACTCTTTGGTGGGCTGTGCATAATCTATGGTGGGCCCTGGAAGAACAGATATTCTGTGCTAATGGAGAGAAAAAAAACCAAAACGAAACAAAGACTTCTCTGTCTTTGCCTCCTCGGTCTTCACAGGCCTCTTCCATCTCCCCCTGTCTCCGCCTTGTCTCATGCTGATCCGTCCCCGGCTCCTCACGTCCTCTCACCTCCGCCTCGATCTTCACCCCTCAAACCACCACTGCGTTTCCTCTGGCAGCAGCCGCAATTCACGCGCCGATTTCTATTCCCCTGCTTCCTATAACCAGTCCTTCCTTCTCATGTGCCCTCTGGAATGCCCGCTCTGCCTGTAACAAACTCACTGCTGTGCATGATCTTGATTATAATTGATTATCTACAATTCCTTTAACATGCCTGCAGTTACTGAAACCTGGCTTCTGGAATCTGACTCTGCCTTCACTGGACGTACTCACCCAGACCCAGTGGACGTAAAGGTGGTGGAGTGGGAATCCTTCTATCCCCACAATGCACTTTTCAAGTTCTGCCTTCTCCTCCCTCTCTATCCCTCTCCTCTTTGAAGCTCACTGTATTCGCCTATTTTCTCCAGTTTCTCTGAGGTTTGCTGTATTATTTCGGCCCCCTGGACCGGTATCTCGCTTTCTTGATGACTTCTCTGCCTGGCTACCCTACTTTCTCTCCTCAGAAATACCAACTATCATTCTTCATGATTTAAACATTGCTAATAACATTAACTCCCCGGGTTCCACTGAATTTCTTAACCTAACCTCTTCTTTCCATCTAACACAATGGACACACAGTCCTACTAGTCCATCTACCATAGTAGATGGTAACATACTAGATCTTGTTTTCTCTCACCTATGCACTCTTTGCAACCTTTCCAACACTCCTTTTCCCCTCTCAGACCACAATCTTGTCAGTTTCACACTCGCTCTCTCCCCAACCCTGAATCCCCCTACATGGCACACTGTCACCCATAGACACCTTCGCCACCTTAACCCTTCTCTTCTACTGACTATATGACTAAACTACTAAATGACATATCAGTCTGGATGTCACACTTCTTAAAACTCAATCTTTCAAAAACTGAGCTTTTGATATTTCCTCCCGCCCGTGCTCCTCCCCCCAACTTTTCCCTTGAGATTGATGACACAATTATCCATCCCCACCCCCATGCCACCTTTCTGCCTCACATCCAATCACTAACCAAATCCTGACGCCTTCACCTTCGTAACCACTCCAAAATATGCCCCTTCCTCACCAATGAAACCGCAAAGCTACTCATCCACTGCAACTCCCCACTGACTGACCTACCTCTACACAGGATATCCCCCCCTTCTGTCTATCATGAACGCTCCCTCCACTGGCTTCCAATAGCCCAAAGGATAACATTTTAAATATTAAGAACCACTTACAAAGCCATCCACAACTCTGTCCCTGGCTATAGCTCAAACCTTGTCTCAAAGTATCCCCCCCAACCGTCCCCTCCGCTCTTCCAAAGACCTCCTGCTTTCCAGCTCCCTCGTAAACTCCTCCCATTTTCGCCTCCAGGACTTCTCTAAAGTCTCTCCCAACCTCTGGAACTCTACCGCAACCAGTCCGTCTATCCCCTACTCTGACTGCTTTTAGGCGATCACTAAAGACTCATCTCTTCAGGGAAGCCTATCCCACCTCAAACTAACCACTCAACCATCACGTTCTGAAACAATTCATCCCCATACAGCTACCTTCTCATGTATCACTTGTCACTCCCTTTTAGACTGTAAGGGCTTGAGTCGGCTTCTCATGTAATCTGGAAGCCAGCTCCATGCTTTTTGGCTGGCTCGATGCTGATTGTCAGGAAGCTGGCTTTCCAGCCAATCAGCATAGAGCCAATCAACCAGCTAGCTCGATGCTGATTGGCTGGGACTAAATGTGATATTGTGAGATTGTAATCCATCAGAGCATCGAGCTTGGAGGGAACATGGAGCCGGCTTCCCGGCCAATGAGGAAGCTGGGCGATGGGTAATGACCCTCTAGAAGGAAGAACAGTGTAAGCACCAATCCAGAGATGACCTGAGAATCTACAGCCGAGTGATGCACAAATAAGATACATTTTTGTTAATAGTTAAAAGGAGAACTATGAGGTGAGTGCTTTTCACTCCAAACCTCCAGTGCTGACTGGCAGAACGGACGGGGGAGGGTACAGCTGGCACTGCCTCTAGATAGGCAGAGCCAACTGTCACTCACGCAGCTGGGCGGATCCAGACATAATTGTTGGGATCCACTTCAGCATCTCAGTATACCGCGAGCCGTAGCTCGCGGTATACTGAGCTTAAGGTGACGGGAGGACGCTAGTTTGTGTCCTCCCGTTACACAAGGAGAACTATGGGGAAAAGCCTTAACCCCATAGTTCTCCTTTAAAGAACTAAAAGTTAAAATATTCTAGGAATATGTTTAAACCCCTAATCACCAAAATAATGGGATGGAAGTCCCTGCTGTCCTGGAAGATTCCTGGAGATTGAGTTACCAGGTAACAAACTCTGTTTTGCCCAAACATCTTGCAGGACAGCAGAAGAGTATATGTGAGAAATAGCCTACGAGGGCAGGGCTACTGCTTCCCAAAAGCTTAGTCCCCATCTGGTTAGTCCCACAACCAGTAGGGCCATCTGGTTGTGTTGAATAACCGCATAAAAATTGTTCTAGGTGGCAGCTCTGTAGAGCTGTTTATGCAAACCATCTCTGTCCATACTGAGGCCAAAGACCTGTGAATTGACCTTGAATATCACTGAAAGAATCTACTTTTAAAACTATGTACAGTATGCTCCAAAATGGTGCATCTGTTCTACCGGTCTATAGTGTTCTTTAACACCTTAGCAACTCTCTTGGGTTGCTAAGGTGTAGCATAGTATAGCAAATAGGCTATTTCATTTTTTCCCATAGTTTGTATTTCTTAAGATATACTCGTATGGCTCTACATACATCCTAGCACAGAGACACTGCTTCCCATCACTGGATGGGTTTGAAGAAGTAATTACTATTTCCTAAGTCCTATGAACCTAGGGTGAGTTTTAGTCAGAAAGCCAGATCTACTCTTAGGACTATCAAATCTGGGAAAACCGTGCCGTAAAGTTCAGTGACAGCTAAAGCAAGATGTCTAGTGACACTCCCAACATGGTAAAGAGCTACTGGCAACACGGTCTTAAAAATAATGTTTTTGTCTTAGCAGTATACAAAAGAGTGACTAAATGAGCGCCATGATCACTATACATTCTATTCTGGAAATTGGTAAGTTGCCATTTAGTCACTAGGCCATGTGTTGGTACTTGAGTGTGCATGCAAATTAATACATAAAAGCTAAAGCACAGCACACAGTAGAATGCACAAGTTTTTCTAAGAAAGACCCAACAATAAGCAATACATATGGAAATGAGGGATATGTCACAAAGCAATAAGAATATGGACATCGGCACACCAACGGCAAATAGAATATGTCTATTTATTGACATACATGCAAAAAAAAGCTAACAGTGCAACGTTTCGGGGGTCAGGTAGGATCCCCTTCATCAGGCTGAACACGCCGACTTGTTCTGCCTGATGAAGGGGATCCTACATGACCCCAAAACTTTGCACTGTGTTATGCTTAGCATTTTTAGCATGTACGTCAATAGATAGACATTTTGCTGGTAACTAATCTGTTATACATCTATATAGTGGAAAAACTCTGAAGGATAGAGGTGATAGCAGGCTGAACTTGAGAACACCAATGGGGGGGGGTGTATAGTGGACACTGGTATCCAATAAGAGGTACAGCTTCAGCCCCTAGACCTGCACACAACCAATAGCCAGAATAGAAGCAATTAGAAGTCCCTTAAATACTACATCCTTAATAAAATGCAAATACACCGTAATCCCCCCCCAAATATATACTAAGTGGCTTCACCTAGCCCAAACTCAGGTGGGAAGTGCTCAAAGCCTTTCAGTTCATATGGTCTTTATGGGCCCAGATCTACATAGTCAGGTTGAAGAAAGAAGACGAAAAGAGAAAAAAAAGACACAAGTCCATCGAGTTCAACCTCTTAATATTTAATTAAAGCTGCAGACACTAAAATAAGGGACAATGAAGATATTAGCATAGAGCAGGGGTAGCCAAATTTTGGTACCTGCAGCTTTGGTGAAACTACAAATTTCCATAAGGCACTGTAAGACACTGACAGCCACAACTTCCAGAGGCAGATTCATGATGGTAGTTGTAGTTTCACCACCACTGGAGGGCTAAACCTTGGTTACCCCTGGCCTAGAGACTGTAACCAGTGCAATCAGAAATCCAACACCTGCATGGATTAATGCAAATTATTAAAACACAAATGTGTCTATTCAAGGCTTGCATAGAGGTTTAGCCCAGGAGCTTGTCCATTAACTGATGCAGGATTCACATTTTATGTTTCTAGTTCAGCCTAAGGACGGGACTATTGTGCTTTTGTTGTGTGGGGATTTTGCCTAAAACATAGCACAAGTGGTCCACTCCACTTAGTGAGCTTATTCATTTTAGAGGGAGCACTTTAGTGATCATCGCTGAATGAGTTGGTTTGGAGGACTATCAGGGGTGAGCACATTTCAAAGTATTTATATATTTGCACTATATGGCTGAATTGAACTTTTAGATATCTGGAGAATTTGAACTGTAGTTGAGGTTTAATAGCCAGTATTCATTTTCAGACTTTTAATTGCAAATTATGTTTTTTTTTGCATATTTTGAAGCTTAGTGTACTCAGTACACATATATATTTGTACTGTTTTATTGATATGTATTTAAATATATATTTGTTTTAGTCATTTATTTATGAGTACTGGGCAGTTTAAATTATATATTGATTGGTTGAGTATTATTTCACCCGCAGAAGAGCTCTAAGTAGGCTGTGAGAAGTGTGGATCAATCATTTGTACGCAATCCATATTTACCACAAGATTTACAGAGCAACTCCCAATTTCATTTTTAGGATGCACAGCCTTAGCCGAGACACACTCTTGCTACAAAGCATGGATGCATGTTTCAAAATACTTGTACCAAGCATGCCTCTTCTATCCACTTACAGCATGCTGCTGTTCTAACCATATCATATTATACCCCAGACATTGCTTCTGGATTTTTAACACTAACAGACACTACAGTATACAAAGATCCAAATTATTTAGGAGCTCAAAAGACATCGTACTCACCATTTCTACAAATGCTCCATCTACCTGTATCAATTGCTGGAACGGTAGCGGGCGGTGCCCCCCACCCCCACCTGTTGGGGCTCAAAGGTTCTGGTCACAGCAAGTCTACACATGGATCTGTGCACATTTGTACTGGAAACAGTGAAGTCAGCCGGTATAGATCAAAGCCAGAATACAAAGCAGACCAGGGCATATGTCTGCACTGGCTGATGTTTAAAAATGTTAGTCATGATAATATAGAACCATTTTTTCAGTTAGGATGGCACAATTTATGGTCTTCCATACCAAAGATCAGGCTTACCACTGTACTATATGACTGAAAAGGGAGTGGTCTATAGCAATGCACACCACTAATGCATTTTGGCCTTTAAGATGTGTGCACTTTGATTTAAATAAAGTATCTATGTGATCTCAATGAATCATACTATCAAAAAAAATGAAGAGCATTCCCAGCCATTGAAAATGTAAATACACAAATAAGCTCTTGCTGGATGCATTTACTAAATCAATACAAAATCAACACAGAAAAAAATTTGTATTATAGTAAAAGACATCACATACCACTACACCCATATGAGATCTTTGTCATTCCTATAGAGAGTTTGATCAGTCTGCAGTTCTCATGACAACACCACAAGTTTTTTATTGTTTTTATTTCTCTTCTTGATGTGCACTGAAGAAGCAGTAGGGGAACAATTAAACGTTGTAGTTTAAAATAATAAAAATGTTGAAGGGCTTGGCAGTCTGAATAGCTCACTAGAGATGTGAACTGTGAATGGGGAGAATTATTCCTCAAGTGTGTTTAGCTGTTCCTCAAGTTCATCCAAATCTTCTCCAGTAAAAAGGTTTTCATCAACAGGCACGTCGTCTATCAAATTATCTTCTTCCTCCTCTTCACTTTCTTCTTCAAAGTTGCTATGCTCACCATTTTGGATTTCTCCTCCTGACGCTTCACTCAACTTTATATCATCTGAAGAGGAAATATGTTTAAGAGGAAATAGTAAAACGGACTTATTGAAACATGAGCAGTACATTTGAATACAATACTTTGGAATCAATACTACTAAATGAAAATGCCCACAGTAAATTGGTGAGGTCTCTAATGCTGGCTGGTGAGTGTGCTGGGAAACTTTTTGCCGTCTCTAATGACTGTACATGATCATTTTAAGGGGAAAAAAAAAAGAAGAAGTGCACAAGAGAGCAAGAATTTAAACCCAATAGTCTGCAGGGCCGAAATATCAATGCTGGTACCTTTCATCAGGGGAATGGCAAGTTATGGAAGGGGTTAGCGTTAGAGCTAAATGATAGGTGAAAATAAATTCCCCAAATACTCGGGGGGGGAGGTTATCATAGCAATTGCGAGTGTTTGAACTCGCATATGGTCACATGGTATAGGTTTGCGCCAGATTTATGATGCTGGTGTAATGTTTTTCATAAATTAGACTAAATAGACTCCAGGAAAGAAGACTCATAACTCCAGGCAAAAAAGCTTAACTGTTACTTCTTCAAGAAGTGATCATGGGGACTTTTTAGGTAGTGATTGTTTTGTTATCGGGTGCACCAGTTTCAGACAGCCGCAGGACAAGTACAGATGTAAACAGTTGCAAACTTTCGCTAAGCAAGCGCAATCAGAAAAATAGTGCAAGCTCTGGTCATAACGGGCGCACATGGAGACAGGAGACACTAAACAGATCTGCACACAAAAACCCCCCAAAAAACAATGATCCAAGAGGCTAAAACTGTCACAATTGCTTTGATAAATCCCCCCTCTATTTGTTATGGCTGTTCTCTGCCATTCAAATCTCCCCAAATTCACTGACAATTGTTGACAAGACCGAGGCATACTTAGGAGCACTGTTTTACTTGACTAACTCCACACAGAGCTATATTGATCGCATGATCAGAAACCAAATTTGTATCTGATCGTTAGTGTAGACCAGGGGTGCCCATTAGGTCGATCGCGATCTACCAGTCGATCGCAAAGCTAATGCTGGTAGATCAGGATCGGCTCACTGACTTGTGTCCTGTCCTCACGCGCCCAAATGTGTCAGACGCCACAGACGGGAAGGGGTGGGACACCTCTCCCTATGTGCAAAGTCGGCCACACGAGCATGGCGGGAGGACAGGACGCCTGCGCACAGGAGGAGACCTGGGAAGCTGCTGCAGTGGAGGTAAGAAAAGACAGACAGGAGAGAGCGAGCGAGCAGAGAGGGAGAGAGAGCGAGCGAGCACAGCAAAGAGAGAGGGCCGGTTCACACCACAAAGTCTGCATTCCACAGTGTTCGGCATCTAGAAAGCACGCGGGCTCCCTGCATTCAGGGGCAGGAGGGGGCGTGGCGGTACATTGAAGTCAATTGCACCACAGCCACGCCCCCTGCAGTGCGATCGCCCATACCCGGAACGCAGGCACATTAGTGGCTGCGTTCCAGTCCAGTGCGATCTGCAAAAATAGTGCTTGCAGCAGTTTTGCAGATCACACTGGACCGGGCCGCAAGCACTAATGTGCCTGTGTTCCGGGCGATCACACTGCGGGCAAGGGGCGTGGCTGCGGTGCCATTGACTATAATGCACCGCCACGCCCCCCACCCGCCTCTGAATGTAGGTGTTTTTTCGTTGGTAGATCTCATTGAGCTCGTCATTTCAAAAGTAGATCTCCAGATTAAAAATTGTGGGCACCCCTGGTGTAGACCAGAGCTGTTAGCCATCATACCCAGCTGTCACTAAGAGAACAGGGACCAGTCCAACAGCTAGCCAGCTGAAGATTTTTTTATTTTTGTCCATAGATGAAAACAAGCACTTCATTTTTGCAGTGTCTGGGCAGCCCCACTGCAAGGGTTAAGAATAATTCTGCCTGGAGATCTTAAGTACATTAAAATGTAATGCCGCATAACCATTATCCATAATGTTTTCATTACTCTGTGCACCAAGCTTCATGTTAGATATAAAATAAAGCACGGTGCAAGGAATAGGACCATCCAGTTTTCTGGAAGTTGGTGTGATCTACTAACATAAAACATCCTAGAAGCCCGCATACACTCAAATATCACAGACAAGGGTACATGTTAAGGGAAATGATTCATTTATGATGGCTGGACAAGGGTCACTATGCAAGTGAATCAACAATGATAGAAATGATGAAAAACAGACGTTTACATGAACTTACCCTCTCTTTCTGTTGATGTGATGATATATGTGCTGAAACGTTCATTGCTGGCGACTGTTATTCCGGTTTCATCAACATCTTTCAGAACAAACCGACTCAGGTCAATATCTTGAACATCTGATGAATCAGTCTTTAAAAATACAAAAAAGCAAAAAACACATACTTGTCAAAAGTGTGTTCTTGTGCAAGCATCTTGGATCATACACCTAAGAACGTTTCACTACTCGGTTCACAAACTCCCTGAGCTTGAACAGATACAAAATCATCAATAAAAAATGCCCACAAAAGACGGGAAAATAAATACCTGAAATCTCATGAAGTGCAGTCTCGCGCGAGCAGAAAAAAATTGCCGTCTAGAGACGGCAACACGCAGATGTAGCAGTGCCGTCCGTCCGTTTTTTTACTACGGGCGGACGGCAAGAGGTTAAATACCGTATTTATGCGATAATAATCCATCCAAGATAAAAGTGACACTGAATGAGTCTACTATGCTAACACATGAGCTACAATACTTGGAGTGTTCAACTTCTTTAAGGACCAACAACTTTAAGGACCAAGGCCTTTTTTTCCTCGTTTTTTGCTTGCGTGTTAGAATGCACATTTTAGGCATGAAGATTACTTCAATCCTCCAAACATTATATATTTTCTGAAAGGCAAGACCCTGTAGGATAAAATGGTGGCAGTTGCAAATTTATGTTGCACGGCATTAGAGCAACTTATTATGAAACCCCAAAATGTAGTGAAAAATGTATAGCGTGATAGTTGTTTTCGTACGTAGGTGCACGTGCTCTTGGGGGGGGACACTTTAGATTTACAAGCCCCCATTGTGATAGCATATTGGCAGTGACAGGTCCTCTTTAAGGTGATACTGGGGGTCCAAAAGACCCCTAGCATCACCTTTCCACCTTAAATAAGCCATGTGCAGATCACACATCAATAGCTTATTGCTCGGCTTCAGGTGCCAAGCAATGACAGTTAAGGGACCGGAAGTGATGAGATACTGGTCCCACAGAGAAGAGAGATCGGAAGGTCACAGCTCTCTTCCCCAGCTTCCCACCAGCACCAGACATGCCGATCCCAGGCCCGCAGAGCCCAGGAAACACGGCGGGGGTGTCGGGCATGGGGGCGCCACTTTACTGGCCTGTAGAAGCGATCTGGCAACAGCCAAGTTGCCTCTACTGCCAGCCACCGGCTCTACAAATATGAACATGAACAAATATGCTGAGGAGTGCCAAATTCAAGCAAACCTGTTACTATGCTCTGTTTGGGTAAAGCATAGATTCACTTTAAAAAGATTCAAGCCATTTTTAACTAGCCAGCAAGTGAGAACCAACCCAGTCCTTAACACATCCTCCTCCGCAATGGCAGCGCCCACATTTCTAATCTTACAGCTTCTAATGTCACTTCAGTAGCCAATAAAATATTAATTTTTGGAATGGAAACAAGTCTTCAGTTTGGAAAAGGCACACAAACAAAAAATGTATTAATACAAAGAAAACCACACACGCACACACTAATTTGGCAAGCTCTCTAGAGTGCCCACAAAGCCAACTTTTTGACATTTGAAGCATTTCCCCCCCAGCCCAATACAGAAGTCACATGAATTATTATAATGTGGAATATAGGGGTGAGTGCCTTTGTTCCAACTTTAAAAAAATACAGGTATAGGCAGTCCAGGGGCCCAACTATAAAAAAATAAAAGAAATAAAAGGCTATGCGCAGGAATAGTCTACTTATCAAATCAAATGTTGCTTATCCACCCACACACTACACGTCTGCTTTAAGAGTGGAGATTTTCTTCCGTCTCTACAGACGAGTACAGAGAACTCTGTTAATCAAAAGCAGAACAAAATACCTCGTCTTCATCTTCATCTATTGAGTACTGAGTGTCATCTGCTTCTTCATCATCATCGTCTACAAGCTCAGGTCGGAATTCAAATACTTCACGACCGCTTATCTGTTAAAAAAAATAAAATAATGATAAATATATTGGAAAAACACAAAAAAAACATTTTAAGTTGTGATTTAAGTTCAACGTATACCCCGAAGGATTTTCCAGCATTGAAGTCTGCTTTTCTTTTTTCCATCTCTTCTTCGGCTTTTTCGATTCGTTCTTGCCTTTTTCGTTTTTTCCATGCAAGAAAAGATTCTAAGGTGATCCTGGTAACATTTGGTCCAAGAGCTGCTCGCTAAAACACACAAAGTAGTAAAAGTTGTTGTACAGAGAGTTGCAGTGCTCATTAAAGCATAAAAATCAGGTAAACTATATTGATGTGGATGAATAGGATTTTTTGTGTGCAAGCAGTCGTATTTTTGCAAAAAAACACGTTTCATCTTAACATAGACTCTGTTGCTGGATAGAACTTGGACTTCAGATAGAACCATTTCTGTTGCTAATAAACCAGGCAGACACCAAAACCGTTAACTGATGGACCTCAGTAGTACCAAACAAGTAATCAGTGCCACATTACAAACATCTAATTCCAGAGAACCGAAAGATGTTCTCAAAACACCTCAAAATATTAAATTGTAATTTAGTGGACTCCTGCTAAGCTATAAAATGGCATAAAGGCCATTATTTTACTTTCCTGTTTATGTAACACGATAATCTAGGACATTTTGCTCACCAATGTGTCATTTTATTTATTTTTTTAAGTGTACTTCCACCTTTGCAGTCAAATTGGGATTACCTCCCACTTTAGATTTGTTACATGTTCCCAATCACATAGCAGAACTAAAAAAAACAAAATTCCAGCTTATCTTTTTAGATGCTCATTGTAGAAAACGAACAAACTGAAAAATTCTACTTAGTTCTCCCAGTTTATGAGGGACTGGGCAATTGTGCAGGACTTCTGCCTCCTAACAAAGGGTTAAAGATCTTGAGGCAATTTATTAACACTGGAGCAAACAAAACCTAGAGCAGTTACCCATGGCAACCAATCAGCTTCCATCTTTAATTTTGAAAGCTTAATTGAACAAACTGAAAAGAAATGCTGATTGGTTAACATGGGCAACTGTTCCAGATTCTGTCTGCACCAGTTTAGATAAATTCCCCACATTGTATGTTAATCTGCCTTTAAAAAAAACTAACCATCAGTCTGTCACCTTATCTCCAAACTGCCATCTATTCTATGAGGTAGAAACTGCCACAGTGTCCCATGTGTAATCCTGATCCAAAGAAACAGCTAGAAAGGCAACAAATATCCTTTTTAAAGTATTTGAGATATGCTGTGTGAATAGGAACATATGACATAGTGGGGTTTCCCAAATTTGACTACAGATGTGGAAATACATTTTAAGACTTCTAAATAAAAAGAAATATTGTGCCTCATGCAATGCAGTATAACATGATGTAGGCCAATTATGAAATCTGTTCCCATGTGTCTGGGAAGGCCCTAAATGTAGGGGTGGGCAACTGCAGACCTCCTCCAGTCCCATGAGGCATTGCAATGCACAGTTACAGGCTGTCATGTTGGGATTTGTAGTAAAAGCACAGATGGAGGGCTGGAGTTGTCCACATTTGCCTAAAAAGCCTCTGAAAAGCCTGTAGAAGAGAACACAAGTTTAAAAAGGTTTGGTCCAATTAAGCAGGACTGAATTTAAGTCAGGCAGCTGTTGAGCCCCTCTATAGTATGAATTTGGCATCCAGAGGTTCCCCAGGTTTACATCAAATGTATATGAGAATTATTAAACATTTGTAATCTCTGTATGATACCTGTACGCTCACAACATTATTCATTTTGTCAAATGAAAAACCTTAGGGTGAAAAACAAATCTGCAGCTCAGCTGTAACGGGTTCATTTTTATAATGATAGTATAAAAATTAGAGGTGCACCAAAATAGAAATTTAAAAACCGAAACCGAAATAGAAAAAATTTTCAGGCCGAAACCGAAAATGTTTATTTTAATTTAATTTATTTTTCACTTTACTTTTAGGGGCTTTGGGGAAATATTGGGGGTCTAAACATACCCCTGATATTTCCCTTTTAAAATAGAAAAAGAGATTGAGAACAGAGTCCTCAATCTATTTTTCTGCAGCCTCAGTTATCAATGAACAGGAAGCCTCTGTACCGAGTGTTCCTGTTCATTGATTGCCTATCCCACCTCAACCTGACCACTGAACCATCACATTCTCAAACAATTCATCCCCACACAGCTACCTCCTCATGCATCATGAGTGTATGTAGCCTGCTCTCCTGACACACACTGTCCACAGGAGGCTGAGTGAGCGGTGCGAGAGCCCAGTCTCCTGTGACAGCGCCGTCTCCGACCAAACACCGCTCTGCCGCACTGCGATAGGCGGCCGAGCAGTGTGGGAGGAGAGACAACCGCCCTTCACAGCGCTCTTCTCACACAGCGCTCGGCCGGCTGTCACTTTCTCTCCTCTCCGCTGGGACAAAGAGCAGCGCCCAGCGGGGAGAAAAGAAATCACGGATGCGCTGATTGGCAGGAAAATGGCACTACGGCGTTTAGCCAAAAGTGCCAATTTTCGACCGATATGTTTAGGCGGCCGATATATATTGGTGCATCCCTAATAAAAATATATTTAAATATTTCATTTTTAAAAACATTGTTTTTTTTAAAAATGATATCTCATGCAGTCGTATTGAATGAATCTCACCATTACTGCTTGATAATTTAATTTATTTTGGGGTATTATTAGGCTGCTTCAAACTTAACAGCCAATATTTACCTTAGTTAGGGATGCACTGATAACTGTATTTTGGTACCAAGTAGCGATTTTTTTTTCTCGGTAATCGCCGATACCGATTACTGAGTAACGGAAGTCCCATTCAGGAAGCCAGGTGGCGTGTAATGACTCGCCACCTAGCTTCCTGATTAACAAGAAAGGTCTGTCCCCTCTTATCTTGGTATGTCCACCTGGTCACCCCCGGGGCCTCCCCAGGCAGAACGCGAGCTTCCTCCGGTACCCAGCCGCCAATCAGGAAGCCGGGCGCTGTGTAATGACGAGGGAGCATGAAGTCAGCTTCCCGGCTAATCATTACACGGTGCCCGGCTTCCCGATTGGCCAGCTACCCAACCAATCAGGAAGTACTCGTAGTAGGCATCAGAGCATTACTCGTACTGGCCCAATACTCTGTTTCGGCACGATATCGATACTAGTATCGGTGCATTCTTAACCTTAGCGACACTGATACTGCAGCATTTCAGGGTCAGATATCACTAAAGGCTTCTGATCATTCCCACAACCATTAGAAGCCTGCAACATTGTTTCTTGTTTATGAATTGAAAAAAAGCCAGACATGTGACCAGGGGCGTAACTAGAAATCACAGGGCCCCGTAACAAAATTGTGTATGGGGCCTCGTGATTGCTAGTTATGCCACTTGCAGAGCCCACCTGAGTGTGACCCTGCAGAGCCCACCATAGAGTCTCTATGGCAGCACACCTTACCTGTCAGCAGCGCGCTGTCCAGCTCTGTGGTCGCCGGGCCCCGCCTCCTCTTCCGTCCCACCTGCTCTTAGGTCGCTGGCCAGTGATGTAAGAGGAGGCGGGGTTGCTCTTAGGCGGGCCCCGACTCCTTCACTGCGGCGGTCCGAGAACTCGATCGAACACCGGTGTAACCGGCCTCTTCTGCTGCAGCTGCTGGCTGTAACTGACACAGCAGCTGCAGAGCTGTGTCAGTGACAGCCAGCACCCTGATATGCCATAGCGACCCAGGCGGCCCGCACGGCATCAGAGGGATGCCCTGGTCGGGCCCCCCTGTGCCCGGGCCCCATAACCCTGGGTCGCTATGGCGGTTGTTACGCCACTGCATGCGACACTGTTTTCGCGGCACAGCACTACACTGAATCACAATATTAGGCAAGATAAATCATATTTCAATATAACATTTCTCGTACCTCTTTCTCTATCAATTCTTCTAATGAAATTTCATCGTCCTTCTCTTCTTTCTTTTTGTCTTTCTTCAGCACAAATCCAGGAGGTAATGCATGGCGGTACATGCAGACGTCACCTCCACCAGGACATACCCAAAACCAGCCATATTTGTTGTTTTCTATAGCTTCAAGGAAGAACTTGCAGACCTGCAATAAAAAAAAAAAAAATGTGCTTAGGAAAAAGTACGAACCTAGTTTCAGGTATTTCACACACTCACCCACTGTCTCCAACATATACAGTTTCAAGTTAACCACAAAAATCACCAATAAATAAAGCACAATGAAATCCAGAATGGCAAACAAGTGTGTATATTATGTCCAATCATTCCCGAGATGTACACAGTAGTTAGGTGGATGGCATTAAAAAATATATAATATAATAATATGTCAGGGCGAAACTGAAAATGTTTATTTTAATTTTTTCCAATTTTTTAAACATTTTTAATATTTATTCTTATTTGTTAATTAAATATTTGTATTTTTTCACTTTACTTTAGGGTCTTCGGGGAAATATTGGGGGTCTAAACAGATCTCCTCAATCTCTTTTTCTGCAGCCCATGTTATAAATGAACAGGAATCCTCTATAGTGAGTGTTCCTGTTCATTCATAACTTGGAGATTGTATGTTTACTATAACCACAATCATGAACAGGAAGTGATGTAGATCACTTCCCATTCATAATTGAGGATATAGTAACCATACTATGTCCTCAATTATCTACAAACACTCAGCAATCACTGAGTGTACTTAGCCTGCTCTCCTCCGACACACTGTCCACAGGAGGGTGAGTGAGCGGTGCAAGAGGAGAGCCCAGTCTCCTGCGACAGCGCCGTCTCCGACCCCACACCGCTCTGCGATATGCGGCTGAGCGGGGTGGGAGGAAAGACACCGCCCGCTCACAGCGCTCTCCTCACACAGCGCTCGGCCGGCTGTCACTTTCTCTCCTCTGGGACAAAGCAGCGCCCAGCGGGAAGGAAAGAAATCATGGATGTGCTGATCGGCAGGAAAATGGCACTTCGGCATTTTCCTGTGACAGCACGTGCTGTCTACGCCCAGACACCGATCTGCCGGATTGTGATAGGAGGCTGAGCGGTGTGGTAGTAGAGACGACAGCTGCTCACAGCGCTTTCCTCACACAGCGCTCGGCCGCCTGTCACAGTTTCTCTCCTCCCCGCTGGGACATAGCAGCGCCCAGCAGGGAGGAAAGAAACCAGCGATGCGCCGCTTTATCGGCAGAAAAATTGCACTTTCGGCATTTAGCCAAAAGTGTCATTTTCGGCCAATATGTTTTGGTGGCCGATAGATCGGTGAATCCCTAACAACAAAAAAAACAACACACACACACAACGGTGTTTTCTCCAACCCAAGAATGCTGACTGGACAGCCATGTTCCTTGGCCATTTGCATGTGCCGTACGCGAAAGGCTCCTAGACCTATTATTAGAGGTGCATATTTATTACACTATGGTGTGTTTTTTTCACTGTTCCTTTTTTGTTTTTACCTGCAATAAAAGCCTACCTGCCAGCAAGGTTTTATTTTGATTGATTAATGATTTACTAATGAATACATGCTTTTTATCTCTGCCCAGGACTTCAATTTTACCTACCTGCAGACCTTTTACTTTATTTAAAACCCAATGGGGCTTGTTAATATGAAGCTTCACATTGTACCATCCCCCACCATAAGTGATCCTGTGTCAAATGATAGGATAGAGAGGATTTTTTGTTTACACATACGCGGCTTTTGTGAAAGGTAGTATGCATCTGGGGCATGTCACTGTTGCAGCCGTATCTCTCATCCTTGCAGCACTGGAAATACAGTGTAGTAAGCAGTAACCCCAGAATTTGAGGAGGTCAGATTGACAACGGTGCAGTAGGGCAGCCACCATGATCTATAAATCCATAAGAAAACACACAGCTAAGACCAACTCCAGTCTAGCAAGCAATTTTGGTTTGCTTTGTGTACTTCTTCCAGAATTATGCAGTGATCCAATGTGGCTGTTGAGGAATATATTAAAATAAAAGTTTTTGTGCCTGGAGTTCAGCTTTAAGTCAACATCGCCCAGAAAACTCAGAAGTGGAATACATTCAGAATAAACCATATATCTCATCTTGGCTGTCTTGATGGAAACCAAAAAACCCAAAGTGAGGGAGCGTTCTGTCCTGTTACTGCAGGATACTGATCAAACATTGGCAGATGGCAGTTCAGACCTCAGAAGTGTATTTTAATAGTCATTAAGAAGGCATGTTATTATACCAAATATATAAAACTCTAGGACAGTGGTACTTAAAACGTGGCTCGAAATATGGGTCCTTAAAGTCTCCTGTATATTATTTTTTTTCTAAAGATCGTCCAGTAAATTGCAGACCTGGACCAATACCCTGTTCCATAATAAAAACAGATTACAAATTAAAATATAAAAAACTTTAAAAAGGAACTTTGAGAAGAGCAACTGACATTTAAAGAGACTGCCGCTTACTGCCAAAAATGGTACCCACACTATATGTATACAATATTAAAAGTTACCTAGTGGGTGTACCAATTATTAGATTCGATTAAAAGGAGAACTATGGGGTCAGTGTTTTTCCCCATAGTTCTCCTTAGGGTAACGGGAGGACACAAACTAGCGTCCTCCCGTTACTCTAAGCTCAGTATACTGAGACGCCGCAGCGGATCCCGGCGTAGATGACGGGATCCGCCCAGCTGCGTGAGTGACAGCTGGCTCTGCCTATCTAGAGGCAGAGCCAGCTGTACTCGCCCCTCCCCCGTCCGTTCCGCCAGTCAGCGCTGGCAGATCGGAGCGGGGAGAGGGGAATCCAGCCCCTCCCCTGTCACGGCAGAGAGCCATGACAGGATCGAGAGGCGAGCGAACCCGGTATGTGTTCCCTCACCTCCCGATCTACTGAGCCGACCTGTGACAGTCTCATTGTCACAGGTCGGCTAGAACTATGAGGTGAGTGGAAATCACTCATGTCATAGTTCTCCTTTAAATTCATGGTCTTAAAACACTTGGGAAAAAGACTTGAGAGAAATGGAACATAGCAAATAAAGTTCAACAAAGGGCATATTTGAGCAAAAAGTCATTTGAAACGCATAAAAACAACCACCTAAAAAAACTGCAGGGCGCTGCATATTATCATGCTAAACCCAATCAGTATACAACAAGAACTTCAACATATATGCATTATAAATATTAGCAAATATCCCAAATCACATGACTTCCACAAAAATGTTCCACAGATGAGGATTATTGCTACAAGCTTGCTCTCAAAGCCAAGACTTACTGTGCCTTGTTCTGCACTCTGTCAAGAGGCGACCATCTTGGTAGAGGCATGGCTTGCTTCCTGTTTTCATATCCTCCAGCAAGGAGAACAATAAGCAGTATAGTAGGGAATCTCCAGCAGAGACCAGCAATCACAGGCAGCAGTGCCTAAGGCACCCGTGCACTATTATACAGGATGAATTCCAGACAAAAGTACAGTTCCAGGGTACTGCTTAGGCACAATGAACATTTCTAAATGTTTGCTAGGACATACCAAATCTTCATTTTCTGCATTCAGGTCCAGTTAAGGGCCTTGAGGCTGCTTATTTACAATGCCCTATCAACTATGTAGCTGCAGAATATTTTTATTGATTTCTAAAGGAAAATATTAAAATGCTTTCCGTTCTCCATTTTTATCTTACTTCCAGGGGCTATTAGGCAGTTAAATCAGCAACCCTGCTGAAAAAAAATTACTTTGAAATTGAGCCACCAAAAGAGAAAAAACTGTTTTTAGACCGTATGAAGTAGATCAAATGCTTCTAATAAAAACGAAACAATAAAGTACCATAAAGTGCAGCACTAAAGCCAGAAGAACATCCTACCTAGCCCCAATCAGCATGTGCCTGCTACCAACTACATATATTTTAACAATATACTGCATCTATAGACACTGCATCTTTATGTTCATTACTACGTGTAGCTAAAACGTTCAGGAATCATCATAACGGTGGATCATAAACACCAAAAAAAATTGCTCTGTGGGTTTAACAAAAAAAAAAAGAAGGACATACGATTTGAGTCTTGGTTTTTTTCATTTCAGCTTCACCACCATGTTTCTTTTTGATCACCTCCTCCAACTTCTTCTCATCCCAATTATCCATTGTATCTGTAAATAAGAAGCCATTATTGAGAATACATCAGTTCTGGTGTCACTTGTCTAGCATTCTAAGAAAACCTAGGCTAGCCCACCTTTTTCAAGCTCGTCATCTCTTCCATCAAAATAAACACTTCTCTTCTCACATTTTCTTTCTAAAGACAGGTCATGGGAGAATTTGCACTTGTCGCCTTTTGTGCACTGTCCTTGCTTGAAGAATGCACAGACAACAGATTTTGGATCAACACCTACATATGACACATGACATGACAAAGTCACAAACATGAAAGAGCAGTAGAAGCAGCCATATAACATACAGTAAAATGGCAAAGGTAGTCATCATGCATCCACATAATGTATCTGGAATGTTCATTGCGAGTGTCCACCAGCCATCTTTCTTCCACACAGATTAGGCCTGAAACAGACTAAACTATAGTGATATTTGGCTTTATGTATAGCTGTCTGTAGAAGGCTGGTTTTCAAAGCTGGCCCCTAATCTAAATCTTGTTACAGAAGAATACTAGAAGGGGGGGGGGGGGGGGGAAGGCACGGCAACACAGTTT